>NW_019272018.1:937375-977328 GCF_002738345.1 Cucurbita maxima
CCCCCCCCCCAAGAATTATCATTCATTTTTCCGAATAAAAGTTGGTTATTATGCAAAATGTAAAATAAAACAAAAAGAATACTCGTCAATGCACTTCTTTGATGTAATGTGCTATGACATAAGTTTGGGATTAGTGCCTCAATACTATCATTATCTTTTCATGCTGCATTTATTTATTTCCTAATTAAGATGGCCATATTGTTTGATTTTCTGCCCTGCTAGCTATGTTGCAAAAAGTAATTATAGATCCTAGTTGCTTCTCTAATTTATGATATTATTGCTAAAAATCCTGTTAAGTCACATTTTAATTTGTAATAATTTTAGTATCAATTATGTTTTTTACCTCAGATATTTGGGACTCCGAAGGAGCATCGACATTCTAAACCATACCATGATCATGTATTTGTTTTCTCCATTGTTGATGACCACATATGGTTCCGAAATTACCAGGTATGCTTTATTTATTCTACCTTTTACAGAATTTGATGCTCTCAATTGTGTATAGCGTCCAAATGCATACATTACTTGACAATCAAATCATGTACTGGATGTTGTCTTTCTTTTTAATGTTTGCTCACCACATTTTTCAAAACATGGCCTATGAAAGCAGAAAAATATATTCTACATCATGGCAGGTAAAGACATCCGGAAAACTTCGAGTATTATCAGTTTCAGTACAGATGTCAATTATTTTTTTATGACATTGGAAGTCTATTAATAATTGGTTGAGTCTTTTGATTGATGCGGTTTATATGAAGACCAAGATAAGAGCTTGGCCATGAAGCCTGTCTTGGAGCTGCAGAAAGATGGTCAAACCTCTTGTGAAGAGTCACAACTATTGTTCAATAGCTCAGACGTTTTACATATAAATGATATTAAGTCCAATAAACGGGAGTATTAAAAAAAGAAATAGATGAGAGCATTTTCTTTTCAAATACCTCTAGAAGCTTTGGTTTCCCTACTTGGTTAGTATTGGAAGTTCTAGTCTGCCTTGTCAAAAGCTTTTTCTAGGTTTGAAAGGTTATGACCAAGGCTTCCTTACAACGAAAAGTGGTGGGAAAAAAAAAACAGCGCTCAATTTTTAGAGGTAATGATCAAGGCTTCATTACCTCGATTCTTGTCAGCTTTGCATCCTCTCTCCTCTCTATCTCGATTCTCCTTCCTCTCTATCAATCTCAATCTTTGTTTTTTCTACTTGCATCTTCATTCCATGCAAGCCTTTTCAGAGCTGTTCCATGCGCAGTCTCCTATGTCTCTCATTCTAGGCTTTAAAATTTCTCTCCTCATCTGCATCTCTACTCCAAATCTCTCATTGGCAGCTTCTCCACCTGATCCTGGTCTCTTGTTGCTCTCAATTGTTGTCTGTTTCCAACCATTGAATGACGCGACTTTTAGGCATTTTAGCAACTCTATGACGCAACCAAATTGAACGTTTAAGGATGGGTTGGATACTGCATTCAGTTTCTCCTAGTAGATAAACTGGTTTGGGTTGGCCCATAAAGTGTCCTAACCTGACCCAACCTAACCCATGCACAGCCCTAGTTTCCTGTTCCTATTAGACTCCTTTGCCATTTGCATTTTCTTTCTATTCCATAAAATTATATGTTCACTTTTGCAATAATTGTTGGTATATTTTTTCCTGATTTGTGTGGGTGTGATCTCTTCCCCAAGTAACCATTATTTAATGATATGACGTTTGCCATGTTTGTTTGGTGTGATCAGATATCTGTTCCACATAATGAATCAGTTAAAGTTGCCCGAGGAGGACTAGATAAAATGACACTCATCGAGGTTACTATTTCTCCTTGTCCTGCTTAGTTTATAAATATGATTTTTTTCACAATTTTTTTTTATTTGACTTCAAAGATTTCTTTTTTTTTTCCCCTTTTTTTTTTTGTAGGTTGGTCCACGATTCTGTTTAAATCCAATCAAGATATTTGGTGGAAGTTTTGGAGGTCCAACCCTATATGAGAACCCGCTTTACGTGTCACCAAACCAGGTTAGATGACTACTTTTTTATCTTCGGGGATTACGTCTTCACTATGCCTTTTCAACCTGCTTTTACATATTTTCTGAGAGCTCACATTTACATTAATTATCAAGAAGAGCAAACTGCGTTGAGGCATTAGCTATTCTTTTAGGGTTTCTCTAAGTTCATGTTTTTCAATTCAAGTGTCTTTGAGAAAAGATCTGCTCATCTAATTTACCATTATGCTTTTGAAAATGGCTTTTACACGGTTCAAAACCCAAAATTAGCGATATTCTCTAGAATACTTCAGAGAACAGTTGCTCATATTGTACGAATTTGCAAATGAGCATAAATTTGTCTTTTCATAGATGGATACTTTTGATCAACCAGCAGAGTTTGATAATCTGTACTTTTAACCATTAAACGTATACCTGCTAGCTCAGGTTGAATATGTCCATTTCAATTGTTTGAATTAATATCGGGGTCGTGAATTAATTATATTGTAGAACTTATTTAACCATTTAATGTATCCCTAGATTCGAGCATTGGAGAAAAAGAAGAAAGCCGGTAAATACTCGAAGAAAGTCAAAGCGAAAACGAGGAGGAAGATGCACGAGCTATCGAATCCATTGGAACCAGATGAGTTTGCTGATATGTGGAAGGAATAGTCTCTGTATGGACTTAATTTTGTCTCGACTCCAAACCAGAGTTCCTTACCTCCAGTAATGAAATCGGAATTTGATCTATAATACTGTGTCATCTGTAGTGGAAATTTTGGCCTTGTTATTTACTTGAAGCTCGAATTTGGTTTTTGTGTACCTTCAATATTTTTTGTTTTAAGTCTTCTCTGTGAATTACTTTTTAGATACAGTTTTACTATAAAACAGCTTCACTCCAACCCTTGTTTGGGTATAATGAGTTCTTAAACATATCCTGAGCCCCATAATTCATAAACTCCAACTCGTTGTGATACGATTACTGTAATAAAAGACGCAAGAAGGATAGGGCAACGACCCAAAAGTTCATAAGAACAAACGTATTTAGATGCTAGAAAAGCAAGCATCAAAGTCCACCCATGCAATTTGGTTGGTCCCTCGAGGAGTCGACGAAAAGGCTCGAGGGTCGGCCGAAAATCATAATAGGCCAATCCTGAGGGAGTTGTCCTAGCTTACTTGGCCAATTTTTGAGGGCTGACTAAGACTTCAATCGATTTCTCAAGAATTGATTAGGATATCTTTGATGAACCTTGAGCGAAATTCACCTTGAATGAGAGAAAAAACTTTGAGTTGGTTAGTGACCAACTCTTTGACACTCAAGAGTCTTTTAAACTTGAATGGGAGAGAGATTGAGTAACCATTTTGTAATGATGTTATTTCGAGAGTCGAGTGAGGATTTTTGAAGAGTGTCAGACATTCAATTAGACATTACATATATACAATTATAAAATATAGCCTCTAACGACATTTCAAGATATGAACAAATACATACTTTATATTGTATGAGTTCTCTTACAAATTCAATTATTAACTTAAGCATTGAATTGTAAATGACTTAGAACCACATCATGTTTTTTTTCTTATTTTATAGGCACGTTTTGTTATTGGTAATATAAATTTATCGTCAATTTGACGATTTAGATTTCGATATCAACAATTGGCATCATCTATGAGAAAAGGCTCTGTGTTGTGTTGAGAACTAAACACTAGAATCACGAGCAACAACATGAGCCACAACATCTAGGCGAGAGACAAAAATGAATCTGACGAACTGACATCTAAGGTAAATTTCCACCAACAAAGAAGATAAAATAACGAGTTCGATAAGCAAGTGGGTCCCATTGAACCAAATCGTGTAGCTGATTAATACAATAGACAAGTATGTAATCTTGGAAGAGAATGTTCAAGGATTGAATCACAATATCACATTGATTATGGACATTCTTAATCGTCTAAATCTAATGGAGAGACATTGTCAAAAAAACACTACCAATCTCCGAGGAGGAAGTTGACCAACAGAGAACAGTAAAACCCCTTTTCGTTTGTGATTCACCTCCTCTTGTCCAAGATCAACCCAATAGTTGAACGGGTAGGGAGAATCATATCTAAGTTACTTGCATCTAGTCGACAAGTTGTGTTTAGGAGGGAATGATAAGAGACTCGTTTGACAAATTTGAGTTTACAAATTTGTATGATAGAGTCATTGAAGTAGCCTATATCAAGTTATCTTGAGTTTAAAAATAAGTTTTAAATCTTGGTCTTATTTTCTCGTACATTTATTCCTTATTGTTTCTGAGATTTTTTTATATTTCGGATTTAAAAATCCTGTCAACAACGTTGTTAAATCGAATTCATAGATTTCATATCATTTTTTTTATATTCCCACTAGTTGTGGTAGTTAAAATTTAAAAATATTGTTTTGAAAATTAAAACATATATATTTTTAAAAAATTAAAAAATAATTTTCATAATTTAACAACAGTTGGGTGTACGACTTCGAGATCCGACAATCCGCGGCTATTTCATCACCGTTCACGCCGGCAGATTTGCGGTTTTCTTCTCTATCTTTCTTGTAATTTCAATTTCTTTGCCTTGTGGTGATTGATTATTGGAACAATCGCTCACCGCCGTTTGCCGATCTCCTCCAGCCTCCCTAAATTTATTCTCACCCTAAGGTAAATCCTAGCAGCTTCTAATACTCTAATAGTCTAATCCTCCATTTCCTTTTTTATTTTATTTGTTTTTACTATTTTCCATTTCCTTTTTGTGTTTCAGTCCAATGGTTTGTAGACTTGCTGTTTAGTTTTTATTTGAGCTTTGTTTGGTTAAATGATGGATCATGAGTTCTCTACCATTGTCAATTGCCTAGAAATTGTATGATTTCTTAGTGAACTGCAATTTTTTTATTATGTTGACTTTATATGTTTATGTATTATGATTATGAAGTATTAATTAGATCCATATACACAACTATGTCCGTGTGTGTAGTGTTAATGTCCCTTGTCGGGGCTTCTTATATTGAAAATCTTGTTTCAGTTGTTGTATGTATAGCTGGGGAGGATAAGTGCCTGCTCATGAATAGAGGGAGAGATGGGGGAAGGGGGAGAAGGAATTGAACAATCAGTTTCTCTCCGTTGGGATTTCACGGTTATTTTGAGGTCTTATAGATAGTTTTCAGATCTTTGTTCTGCACTCTTGGATATCTTCAATACGTCTGGATGATTTTTCTTTTTAACCTTGCCCCATTATATCTTGTTGTTGCTATGCTTTTGTTTAAAGCTGCTCATTCCTGTCTGTTGCAACGGCAGGTGGTGAATCATTAAATTGGGAATGGGGGATACTGAGGTGGACGGTAAACTTAAAAGGATGGTGTTTGTTACCGTGGGAACAACGTGTTTTGATGCTTTGGTTAGAGCAGTAGACACTGAGCAAGTAAAACAGAAATTATATGCTAGAGGCTACACCCACCTTCTCATTCAAATGGGACGTGGTACATATAATCCAACCGAGGTATTTTTTTGTGTATCATTTCTTATGTTACTTGTTAGCTAGTTTCATTTCAAATTGCCGTGTTTTGGTTCCAAATGTGGTCTTAGGTTGGTTTATAGTGCTTTCAAACCGTATTTAACATTTTCATTGTGATGAAAAACCAAGTTTCATTTTTTTTTAATGAAAAAAAGTTACAAATGGACAAGCCCAAGTCTAAAAGGAGCTTAAAATTACAAAAAAGAGGGTCCAGTTGTTTAGAACTAGAATTAGCTCATAGTTACAGAAGAATTATCATGTAGTTCAATATCTGAAGGGAGACATCGAAATATTCCAAACTTTTAACCTCCTCCGAAGAAATCTCTATACCCTTAAAATTCAATCTACTGTTTTCCAATCAAATATTCTACCAAATAGTAGACAAAAGTGCCAAGTAAAGAAAGCTTCCCTAACTTGGAATGGTGAATGTAAATTGCAAAAGGGCCTTCTCAAACACAAATTTTTATTTAATCTCAACGTTTTTTTTAAAGGACTTCCCCAACACAGATTGAAAATCTCTAATCAACTTTAGACTAACACTCTCAAATTTTCTGGGTAAATGACATTTCCATGAAATGTGCTCCATATCTTCCATTACATCTGTGGCATGTATAGGAGGAGAGCACACACCATCTAGACTCTGAATTCATAGAAAATGTCAATGATGTTAGTCCTTTATGAGAAAACAATCTAGAGAAAAATTGTCACTCTATATCTGTTACAACGATTATTGGTAATGTTTCTCCCTTCAAGGCTCAGATTTTCCTAACGAAAACTAAATTCCTCTTAAATTGGTTTCGTAGAATTAGACCAAAAACCTCTCACTTCAAAAGTGGATGGATGGCCATACAACATACAAAGGATTGACCCTCTAACAATCCTAGGGAAGACTGGAAGCTAAACAAATTCCATAAAGATCTTCCAACAATTTATTGAAAGAGAGAGCATCACAGGAAAAAATGATCAACATCCTCATGATTTAACTCTACTGAAGAACACCCTGCTTTGAGAGCACATGTAGAGTCCCATTTTGATCTTATTCCAAGTTTTGAGGCTTGCCTGAAAGATATTCCAAGCAATTCTGGTCTAGCCCTTTTCCAACCAGCCTTCGGCTTGGACCTGCATGAACTTTGATTTTTTGCTGTTGTATATATAATAAAAAGTAATTGCCTTTTTTCTATCTAAAAGTTTAAAGTGATCTATAATGCAACATCTTCTCAATTCTCATAAAATACATAATGTGCAGTATCATGGAGAAGATGGGCTTGTTGTAGAATATTTCTCTTTCTCTTCAAGCATAGCAGATCATCTAAAATCAGCATCTCTTGTAATTAGCCATGCTGGTAAAACGCCTCAAGTTTCCGCTTTTATACTTTATTGTCCAAACAATGTGATTCAAAGTATAATTTGGTCTCTGGGTTATGACTGGCATCTCCTTATCTAGATGATATGAATCATGATTCGTTAGTGTTATTTCTTGTAATTTTGTCATCTGGTGCACGTGTTTCTATGACATGCACGTTGATATAGGTAATATCCTCAACAGCTGAATTAATGTGCTATTCAATCTGAGAGAAAATATTAGTATACAGTTTAATGGTTCCTTTTGTATTTTTTAATTTTTTTTGTTTACAAAGGACATAAAGAACTTGTATTAACACAAAAAAACAAACACCTTAGGACTGGGGGGAGAGGAATGCTTTCCTTCCACAGCAGCCATAAAAATCTCTAACAGCATGATTCCACAAAAACTTGGCTCTATTTTTAAGTCTTGCCCCTGCCAAGCATTCGATTAACCACTTTTGAAAGGCAGACTTAGGCGCACTTCACAGAAAAATCCACCCTTGAAGAGGCACACACCTGGGCACCTAAAACCTGATTATTTTAATTATATTGTGGCGTCTAAATGAATGAAGTTATCTATTCGTGTGACTTGTAAAAAGTTAAAATTTTTAGGTTTATACTTTATGAGCTTAATATGGAAACTTGCATTGTTGAGTCATTTGTTGGTTGCATTTTATTTTTACTAGAAACTAAATGATTTGAAATTAGAAAACTGTAAAAAGGGAGCGAGCTGATCCCATATCGAAGGAGATTTTCAAAAAACACCTCCAATTTGACAAAAGCGGAATCATACTGTAACTTTAAATTGATCAAGTGTCTCTTTCATTCCACGTGGACCACAAAAAATACCCCAACAAATTAGTTCCAAAGAATTTTTCACTCTGTTGAATACCCTTCAAGGACTAAAGTTAGCATACCCAGAGAATCCTCATGGAGGGATGTGTACCAACTAAGGAGAAGGTATTAGGTCCCAAAAACTAGCAGCGAAGGAGATGGAAATAAAATTATCGCTTTGTGATTCTGTCATTTTTTTTTCTTGTATAAAGGGAACCAGTTTGGGGAGATTGTCCAGCCTTGGGGTTCTATTTTGGAGGTTGTCATGGGGAAAAAGTGGCTAAGCTCTCAAGGGAATTTTTTTACCGTTTTTGGGGAATTTAGCCTTCCAGACTCTATAAAAGTGGGTGCTATTTGATAGACCCCAAGCCACAAGGACGTGTGCTAGATAACCTGTAGAGAGTGTACCACCACAGTTCAGCTTCCAAAACCGAAAGTCTTCTCTGTTTGAAAAGTGAAAGGATGATAAAGCCTGGTGTAGTCATGCCCACTCTTGAATTTTTGTGTCATTTGTTGGATGATAATCCTTTTCATCCTTCCTTCATATCTTCAATGCCAGGAAAGTCAGAACTCATTATGTCCTGTTTATCCTTCATAATTATGGCTGGAACCAAAAATCTTGATATAGGCCAAAATTCTATACTCATAAATACGTATACACAAAGCATAATATTTCTATGAAAACGGTGGGGAAAACTAGTAGACAGGTTAAAAAATCATAAGTTTTTTCTATATATAATTTTTTTTCAATCTAAGACAAACTACTGCGCTCCTTTGTGCTTGGGTCTGTTCTTGACGTTTGGTTCCAATTTGTGCAGGTTCCGGCAGCATATTTGAGACATTGAGACTAGGTAAACCTTTGATTGTGGTAGTGAACGAAGATCTAATGGACAATCATCAAATTGAACTTGCAGAAGAACTCGCTGAGAGGAAGCATCTGTATTGTGCTCGTCCCCAAACGCTACGTCAGACTATAGAGAGCCTGAACTTGGACTTTCTCATTCCATACACACAAGGTGATGCTAAACCAGTTGCAAGACTCATCAATAGGTTTCTAGGTTTTCCTGAGGATTGATGAGGTTGTAAAGCCTCTTTCTCCAAATTAAACTCTTTAATTGTTGTATTTTTAAATGTTAAATAGGAATTGCATCATCTTGCGAACCTGAGCATACATCCAACTTGTTAAAATATTAATATTATATCTCAGCCAAAAGGTTATTGATTCGATTCCTCACCCCACATTTTTGTACTCAAAGGAGTGGCATGTTTTAGACACTGCCAATAGGTACCATAAAATTTTTGTGTTGTTTACCAAACACTGGGGAAACATATTCTGTCTTTTCCTTGTTGCTTGTTCAAAGCATCTTCCATTTCTGATCTACGAAATTGAAGGAAACTGAGAAATTCCTGAGCATAAGCATACTTCCTGTACTTTTTCACGAACCAAGGTCTGATTCTCATCTCAAGTTTAACCATTCATTTCAAGAAGCCACATTGATTGGCTACAGTTACCCTTCTATATTGCTTGTTGTAAGATGGCAGGTATCTACCCTTCTATGTCCAGTCAGTTTTGACGCTTTCCAGAAAGTGGTAGAGAAGCTGCTTTTGGCATCAATGATATTCCTGGGCACGTGAGTGATGCTGATTGATCCGTCATTGAGTGATGAAGATCACCAAGTCCTCAATTAATGACACTCATCATATTTGGAAGAGCCCTTTGATCTTGAGTGGAGTTTGACTCTTATATTTTGACTTGGCAGTAATTGAACCAAGGCCAGCTAGTCACCAATGTACAACAAAAGAACTACCAACAGCAATATGTATCCTGTGAGCTCCAGTTCAGCATGATGGTAGGAGAGAAGAGCTGATACAAAGTGAAAGGGACTCTCAAATATAAGAGACAAAATTCCACACATGCAGAGATAATGGTATTCGACAGTGGAGAGTGTGGGGTCAACCTAAGCTAGGCGCATAGCACTGTCCCTCTCAATTGCTTGTAGAATTGTGAGTATGTTCATATTGATTACAAGGAATTTGGTTTGAAGTGTTTTATTTCTCAATATTTGTGTTAGATGTCCTTCAGACATTTATTGTTTTTCTTTCATTCACTAGAATTTGGACCTTTTGTATCTCTAATGTCGTTAATTCAAATCAATTAGGAGACTTTTTTTTGTTGTTGAAATTATTAGATATTCCACACGATTTTGAATATCGTGTTAGATATCATTATTGGAAACACTTTTAGACTCTTCGAACTTGATATAGTTGATATAACAGGTATATTATTTGCTATAAGATGGATGACTCGATATTTGAATTCTACATTTAATGTTGAACTTTAAAAAAAAAAAAAAAAAGTTAGATCCAAATGTCTTTATAAAGGTCACTATCCACGTTCTTTTGCATAATTAGTCTTCACGTTTTTTCGCTTTAGTTTTAATTTGGATTTATACGTAGTCATATTTTTCTGAAAATGTGTTTGGTAGAAGGTTTATAAAATTTATTTTTAATTTAAACAATGGTTTAGAATGTGTTTCACAATCTACTTATAATATTGTATAATTATATTTAACAAAAATAAATTATATTTATTATTAATTTTACAACATTTGGGATAAAAAAAATACTCTAAAATCGAGATAATTTCATAGTATTTTTAAGAATATCCCAATATGCCTATTTCAAAAGTTATAACATTATTATAGAATTTCATCAATATTTAAAAAATATATTTTGAGTAGAAAACGATTAGAATATTAAAAAAAAAATAATTTAAAATTAAAGATTATTATGAATAAAATATTAAATATTAATGATTGTCATGTGAGTTTGGTGGTAAAATGATTAAAAAACATGTAATAAGACAATGAAAAACCCAATAATAAATGCTGTTTTTGTTTCACTCTCCATTGACTTCCACTTTCTTCTCCCCCAAATAACTCCTCATTTCTACAAGCCATTGAATTGCACCGTTAGTTTATATGCAACGAGTACTCTCTCGGTCGTCATTAACCTTAAAGTGTCGTATTTTTTATATCTAATTGTCTATCTGATTTATTTCGTCCTACTTTTATCGATAGAAGATACCTTTAGCTGATAATTACAGGTTTATGGTCAGTCACATGAGTTTAAATTGTATGCTAGTTCATAGCGTTTTGAGTATCGTATTATTTAGGAGATTATAAAACATCTATCATTCCATTAAATATATAATAGCATGTATGTATGTATTGGGAATGGGAATGTGGAAATGTGGGTGGCACGGTTGCATATATCACTTCCCCAATACCCACTCGCTATCTCCTTACCTCAAAAAAGTCTCAAGTGGTCCTCTTTCAAATAATAATGCATTCTTTTTCACTCCAACAAATTTACCAAAATACCCTTTTTTTTTAACAATTATTTTGATAAACAAAGATAAAAACAGAGCATCGAGGAGTATAATCACATCTTGTGAGATCCCACGTTAGTTAGAGAGAGAAACAAAACCTTTTTGTAAGGGTGTGAAAATCTCTTCTTAACCGACTGTGTTTTAAAATCGTGAGATTGACAACAATATTTTTTAGCGGTGAACTTGGACTATTACAAATGGTATTAGAGTTAAGCACCGAATAGTGTAATAGCGAGGACGTTGGGCCTTGAAGGAGTGTGGATTATGAGATCCCACCACGGTTGAAGAGGGGGATTAAACATTCATTATAACGGTGTGGAAACCTCTCTCTAGTAATAAGCATTTTAAAACTGTGAGGCTGACGACGATACATAATGGACTAAAGCAAGCTGTGAGCTCAAGCTATTACATGTACCGATGATAAGATTACTAAAATCACGTAAAAAAAAAAAACCTTTCCCCACACTTCATTTTACTAACACGTGGCATGTGCATAGATAGACTTATATTTAAATTCCTATATTTTGTATTTATTTTTTTTTTTCCTTTGTTTCAGTGTATTTAAACATACAAGTCCATGCCTGTGTTTCTTGAGTGAAGAGAGATATTTTAAATATTTTCGATATTTATACTTAATGCTTTCTTTTAAAAGTTATATTTTTGCATAAGAGATGAGCATAAGACGTTAGTATCGACTTTGAGTATGTAGAAATTTACGGTCGTTACATAAACCAATATGATGCATCTACTTGTTCAGTGGCTCAATTATAAAAACTCTCAATTTTAAATCTTGATTCAAGTCGAGNGTATGAATCGAAATGTCTAATTAGGTAATATAATATATTGAATTATGATAAGAATGAATGTGAGAGGGAGAAGAGGAAGAGACAAGGGATGTCCTGTTTGAAAGGGAAGCTCAACCTCCATTAACATATTACCACATTACCTTCCTTCTCAACCTATAATCCCTCTCTTCCTTTCTCTCTCAAACCCCATTTCCTTCCATGGAACCTAACACTTCACCGCCACCAAAATATCATATCCACCGCCACAACTATTCCAATGCCAACCACCACCACCACCACCACCCCCACCACAGTGCCATTCTCAGCTCCAACTCCTTCCTCATCATCATTTCCTCCATCATTTCCATCGCCATTCTCCTCGCCATCCTCCTCCTCATCTTCATGCTCCACCGCCTCAAAACCCCATCAAACCCTGCCACTACCGCCGCCTCCACCGCCGCACAATCCGCCACATTCATCCCCCACACAGCCATCCATTTTGACTCCAGCCCAGGTAAAATACAACCCATTTTGTTCTTTATTATTGAATGTAATTGTAGCTGAATGTACTTAATTGGTTGCAGAAGTGAAAGGGGGTGGTTGTTTGTATGGTGGGAATTCAGGGAGGATTCCTCAATACAGAATCAGGGGAGTTCAGGTTTTCACTTACAAGGACCTGGAATTGGCCACTGATAATTTTAATGAAGCCAATCTCATTGGGAATGGAAGATTTGGGGCTGTTTACAGAGGGGTTCTTGGAGATGGAGCCGTGGTTGCTGTTAAAATGCTCCACACAGATGGCAAGCACAGGGAACGTGCTTTCAGAATGGAGGTCATTCACTCTCATTAGCTCCTCTCTCTCTTTACATTTGTTTTCACTTCCATGTTATCCAACTATGAGCCTAGTTGGGATTACCTATTTCAATCCGAAACGGGTTAGGTTGGGTTAGGTTGAATTGGGTCGATTTTTCTTCTGAAATACAAGAACTATACACTTAATGGGTGCAATTTAAACGCTACATTTGAACGAGCGATGAATGTGATATGACCCTCTTGTTATAGGTATTGGTTCTTTTGGTTGTGTTGGATTTGCGCATTTCGTTGCTTTTCGTGATCGAGTTGAAACATTTTCTTGCCATGATTTTGAAGTTTCGTGGTCGTTTTTCAAGTTCGAAATTTAAATGGATGAAATTGAAAGTTTAAAGTGGCAGGTGGATCTGCTGAGCCGCTTGCACTCTCCTTGTTTGGTGGAGTTGCTTGGTTACTGCGCTGACCAACACCATAGGCTTCTGATATTTGAATTTATGCACAATGGTACTCTTCATCATCATCTGCATAATCCCAACGCTGAATCTAAGCCATTGGATTGGAATACTAGATTAAGGATAGCCCTTGATTGTGCCAAGGCACTTGAGTTTCTCCATGAGCATGCAGTTCCATCTGTTATCCATAGAAACTTCAAGTGCACCAATGTTCTGCTAGATCAGGATTTTCGAGCCAAGGTGTCCGATTTCAGTTCGGCCAAGATGGGCTCTGATAAGATCAATGGTCAAATATCTACACAAGTACTCGGAACAACAGGATATCTTGCACCAGAGTGAGTTGTTTCATCATTACTGTCTCTCTTTTGAATTAGTACTAAACATTATTCCTTTTAGATGTGGATCGCTCGTAAGCCAATTACGATCATTACATTGATTATAGTTCTATATGTGTAGGTATGCTTCAACAGGTAAACTCACAACAAAGTCAGATGTGTATAGCTATGGTGTCGTGCTGCTAGAGCTTTTGACGGGTCGAGTGCCAGTTGATATCAAGCGGCCACAGGGCGAGCACGTTCTTGTCTCATGGGTTAGTTAATTCCATTACATTTCAACAAGCTACAAGGCCAGAGATAGCTACCCCTACCCCTAAACGTTCTTGTCTGATAGATTAGTATATGACTTCTAGGCTCTCCCAAGGCTAACCAATAGAGAAAAAGTAGAGAAAATGATCGACCCAGCCATTCAAGGAAAATACTCAAAGAAGGATCTAATTCAGGTTTGTTAAGCCTTCTATTGCTTATCTGACTCCTTTTTTGATGACCCTTATAAGCAATCTGTTCTCAGGTTGCAGCCATTGCAGCAATGTGCGTGCAGCCCGAAGCCGACTACCGACCTCTGATGACCGACGTCATGCAGTCACTGGTTCCTCTCGTTAAGAACCCATCTTCCTCATCTAGATTCTTCAAATGAGACTCATTTTACTCCATTTAATGAAAACTATTCCCTGTCCAAGTGCATCAACAAAGCCTTCAAGAACAGATCAAGGTATGCATTTTAGAGCATGTCAATGTGAGCCTGCACATGCTACAACCATCTATATTAAACATCTCTTCATCATAAACTAGACAATGTACATGAACGTTTTGATTATCATTTGAGCCTACAAAATATTCTTACTGTAAACTGTCAAGAATTCTGTCTTTTTTCAATTCAATCACATATCTTGTTGCTGCTAACATGCTAACATGTTCATCGAGTCGAAAGCTTAACTGGAGATCTCGTAAGTCAGAGCTTAGGATTAGACACTTACTACCTTAGGAGCGCCTTTCGAACCGTATAAGTTATGACTTTGACTCTAATTCACCAGCATCCACTATCGGAAGGAATTTCCTCCCGTTATTCACATAGTTTAGCTCGGAAATAAGAACTTTCTTTCCCTCGATCCATCACCTCCAATCATTGAGCCATTGGGTGCAAGAGTTGAATATCTAGGCGAGCAGCTTTTTGAGATAGATATCATGTTAGGTAGCCATTCCAAATTTTCTTTTAATTACATAACTTTTAGTCTCAAATCTAGAAAAGAACAAAGGAATCTTGATGAGTATAAAACAAGAATAAGAGATAGAAGCAATCTAGAGGATCGTAGCCAACTTTAAGCCACAGGACCAGCAAAGCCATAAATTTTACAATCAAGACAAAAGATCCAACATGTTTATCCTTAGCTCATTTAAAGTTAACCACAGCATGTTGACAGTGATGAATCCCTCTTGTTTACCCTCTAAATTATGAGGTAGACAGACGAAGGTCTCAATAAATTTTGGTGAATAAGACAATGTTTCTTTCTTTTGTGATCAAAATGTTTGTATAATTGTATTGTTTCTTAGTAGATGAGTTTAAAAAGTTGAAAAGACAAATGCTGTGGGAATCTTAGACGCTATATTGCTTACAAGGAACAGACAAAAGAAGCTAAAGTAGAGAGAGTTTTCTTTTCATGAGACGGGGTCAAACTATCGGTCTTTGGAACTGTAATAATTTTTTTTTTTTATTTACCAAATCATGTTTAGATTGAAAACGGTGAAATCTTTATAGATTTGTGAACCATTCGGGGAACGCTCAGTGTAAACGGAGGGCGGAGAGAAAAGGGGAAAGGGATTCGTAAGTGTAGGTCTCGACGTTCCAAACGGTTTATCATGACTCATCTACCTGTTTAGTCCATAGTCTCCTTTCAAGACTAGCTAACGCACGTCAGTCTTGATCCGTTCTAAACTCATTATAGACACTCTCCTCGTCATCTACTAGTGTAGTCCTTAGTCTCTTCCAATACTAGTTTACAGAGTTGCAACGTTGGCCTTGGCTCATTTCTACACTCAATAGAAGTATTCTCCTTGTCAACTGCTTGTTTAGTCCTTAGTCTCTTCCAAGACCATCTTACAGAGTCGCGACATCGACCTTGACCCATTTCTACACTCAATCAAAGTATTCACCCTGAACCGCCTACCTGTGTAGTCCCTAATCTCTTCCAAGACCGATTTACGGAGTCACGACATCAGTCTTGATCGGTCTCTACATTCAATAGGAGTCCTCATCTCAAGTTAATTACTTGTATAGTCCCTCTTCAAAATGGTTTAACGAGATCACGACGTCAACCTTGTCCTAATCCTACACTTAATAGTGACACAATTGGCCTCACGGTTCTGATACATTTCCCTAATCATACTTAAAATCCGTGGAGGTTTACTAGGTCCTTCAACTTATCCCAACCAACTAAATGACTTTATTATTGCCTTTGTTAGACGAATTGTATGACATATGATGACACGTGTTTCATAGCCCATGCACGTGCATGATTATGATTGGTTTCACATGTTCTATGTTGTGCTATGCTACAATATATCATATTATGTTATGCTATGTTATGTCGTGTTATGTCACGCTATGTCATATTATAAGTTATGTTATAATATGATTATGCCATATTGTGGAATCATATTTATGATGCATAAAGCTCCATATACCACACCATGTAAATTATGTGAAGTATGAAAGATATGACATGAATAGCGCATGTATATTTCATAGACTCGTTATGTTATGAATGAAAGGAGGTATGACTTGCATCACAAACTTATGGCATGATTTTAAGCTATGGGGACCTTATGCATTTATGTATATAATGTGCATTGAGATACTTCCCCATTATGATTAGTACAGACTCATTCTTTAGGATATTTAGGTTTGTCATGATATTATGCAAGCTCTTTTCCTCCGTGGTGTCTAGTAGCATGAACGTGCACTAACCCATCAAGCCAGTCCAAGGGGATATGTATGCGAGCTCGCTTGGCGGGTCCATGGGTGCATGCATGGGTCATGTATAGGAAAGTACTACACATTTTAACCCTATTCGGACTAGAAAGCAGAGCCCAAGTCCTTGTCATGTTATTTTTATGAAAGGATATGTCCCACCATATTACATGTGATTGGATTTTTCGACTACAATAGTGTGGTTACTTGTTAACTATTTCTTAAAACATTCAAGTCACGAGCTACTCTTATTTTTGAAGTAAAGAAAAGGCACTTCAGTAAGAATGACGACGTCGTTGTTTTTATTGGCCCTTGGGTTAGATCTCGGAATTGTTTTATTTTTTCTTTATTTTATTTAAATTCAAGTTATTTGCTTTCCACATTATCGTTTTAATGACTTTACTACGAGCGTATAAGTTCATGGAATCGTTTATGAAATATTTAAATGATTTTTTTTCTACTTAATAGACATGTCATGCATACAATAACGACCCTATGTTTAGAAAAATAGAGACGTTACAAATTTTATCCTAATAAAAAATTATTTGATTACAAATTAATTATTAAAATATGACTTTTTGTACCAACTTAATTTAACTCAACCTAATTAACTCGTTAAACACGTTTAAGACAATACTAGCTAATTAATTAATTAGTTGATTAAATAAGTAATCACATTCACTTTACAAACTTTTCTTTTTAGAAAGGAATTAAGTAAATATTTTAATAAAATATTTAATTATATTAATTTAAGAAAATTAATCCCATTAGTTAATTAATTAATTAGCTAACCATATTTAAAATATATATAAAATCAAAAGCAAAGGAAGGCATTTTTTTTCTATGCCCCCCTAATTAAGTTAGATGTATTTAAAAAAAAAATTTGTGTTAGATCTCACGTCGGTTGGGGATGAAAACAAAACACGGTTTACAAGGGTGTGGAAATCTGTGCATAGTAGACGTGTTTTAAAAAACTCGAGGGAAAGCGTAAAAGTGAAAATCCAAGGAAGACCATACAAATGGTATCAGAGCTAGACATTGCATAATATGCCATCGAGGAGGCTATTCTAGACAGAAGGCGGTGTGCCAGAGAGGACATTGAGTCTCGAACGAGTAGATTTGGTGGGGTCTTATGTTGATAGGAGAAAGGAAGAAGTGGGGTGAATGGTTAGATCTCAATTCGGTTCTTTGAGAGAGAGAGAGAGAGAGAGAGAAAGAGGCAATTAGCTTGAAACTAAGATTATTAGGGGAAGTTATGATGACAGAGCCTAAAAGTAATTAATGAAACACAAAGAACATAATGAACGGACCAAAAATTTAGATCGAGAGAGAAAAAAAGAAGAAGAACAGAACAAGAACAATCTCAAAGTTGAATTAAAAATGCTAATTTAGTTTTTGATATCTCAGACGGAGAAGGCCTCTTCTTGAATTCTGCAAACCAACTGATACACAGCTCTAGCAATTTCATCCTCAGAAGAAAGCCCACAATCTTCCTCAACCTAAAAGAGAAACAAGAACCCATCTTAAAATTGAATTAAAAAAAAAGGATGAAATGGGTAATAATAACAAGAACACCAACCTTGAGACTGAATGAATAGAGCACAGTTTGGTGGGCAGTGGAGAGATTGAGATGAAGAACAGAGAGGCGCAAGGAATGCAAAGCAGAGACGATCTTAAGAAGCTGTTTAGGGAACTTTGTACAGCTAATCTTGAGGTTTGCATGGGAGTCAGCCATGGAGACATGAACGTGGGCAATGGGGGAGTGAATCTGGTTGGAAGACATGGGGGAGGAGGAGGAGGAGGAGGAGGAAGCAGCAGAGGAGAGGTGAGGGCAGGTAAAGAAATGAGAGATTGGTGCATTTTGAGGGGGAAAACAGGGGTTTACATATGTTTGAGCGCTGCTAAGCAAATGTACTTGCTGCTCAAGCTGCTTCACAAAGTCGATGGCTCCGCCTATGATTGAGGCTTGGTCGCCCTGCCACCAGTAATCAAAACACAACCAACCATTAATTCTTCATTCTTTGTATCATTACATATCAAAACCCCCCATGGGTTTGTGCGCCTGGTCTTGCTGCCTATCATGTTTTTAGCCCACCGTTTCTTTCTTTCTTTCTTTCTTTCTTTCCTTTTTCCCTTTTTGTGCCAAACCCTCTTTGCTATAATTGAAGTGAAACACACAAAAAAGACGCAACTTTTTTTTTTTTTTTTAATTTCTTTCTTTATTGTCTACTAATCATGGAGCCACACCCTCATGATGTAATACCAAGAGTACGAAAATCCTATCTCCGCTAATTTAGGGAAGGATCATAAACTTACAATTAAAGAATATTCTCTCTATTGATATGAGGCTTTTTGAGGAAGTCTAAAGCAAAACTCTCGAGAGTCGTGTTCTTCTAACGAAACCAATCCGATCCCTTCTAATATGTTTACTACCTTTTTTGAGAGGGAGAGAGACATGGGCCATTTTGTTTTTGCAAAGTAAAGAGACCCTTTTTTTTTAATTTTAAAATTCGATGAGTTTGTGTAGTAATAAGAGGAGAGAGAAAGAGAGGGATGATACCCTTTGGACGTAGGAGTGAGGCATCAATGATCGAAGAACAGAGAGATACTCATTCATTTGCTTTCTCCGGTTCCTCTCCACAGTAATATGAGTGATTCTTTGATTCTCTATTTCCTCTTTATTCTTTTGGGTTCTCCCTCCCCCCCGCCGCCGCCTCGCCGGCCGCCCACTCCCTCCGCCACCACCATTGAGTGTTTGGTTGGTGAGAAAGTAAAGATCTTGGTGTTGTTCATCATGGGGGAAGGTGAAGGGAGCCGAAGAAGAGACCAAATTGAAGAGATCATTGTTGTTGTCGTTGTTGCCAAATGGGTGCTGATGGAAAACAACAGCCTCAAGAGCCATGGCTGCAACTAAAATGGGTGTGTGTTTGGGAATCAAAATGAAGGCTTTAAAGTTAGGGAATTGCTACCACACTTAGCCTACACGTGAAACCACAGCATTATTATTGTTCACCATTTGTTTTTTGGGTTCTTTCAATTACACAACAGATCTCACAATTAGATTTTATTCTCTTTTTTTTTTTTTTTTTAGGGTTTTCAAAATAATTCAATTTTAAATATATCACCATGCTTAATTAATTTAATATTTTGCTAAAATTATCCCATAAATTATAAATAAATTACTTTATTTAGATGAGAATATTCTCTCACAAATCAATGGATGAGAAAGTTGATTTCTTTTTTTCCTTTTATCCTTTTTTTAATTTTGTTTACATATATTTTTTAAATATTGAGAATAAAGTGATAAGGACAATGCTACTTTTGTGTTCCTTCTTATGTATCATGTGAATTTATGTATTCAATATGCAAACTAAGCTTGATGTAAAAAGATACTTATCATTACTTTGGTTTATAAAGGATTTATAATATTTATGTAACCAATTATGATGTGACGTAACGTGTCTCAAATTCAAAATTTAGGATACGTGTTTTTTCAATGTGTTTTGTCCTCATTCACATGTATCTGATAAAAACTTTTAGAAGGTCATCCAAACCATCGAAAATGGAAGATGTATTTTGTTAGGAACTACGAGATCACCCCAAGGACGCCTTCGGTATCCAGGGGTCGCAGACCGACCATAGAACCCTGTTCAATAAGTGGAACGCATTAGCTGTCCGTTATCCGGTTGGGCAGTAAGGGTCGGAGAAGGGCAATCACTCATTCTTAAAACCAGCATTCTTAAGACCAAAGAGGCGGGCGGAAAAGGGGGGGAAAGCTCTCCGTTCCTGGTTCTCCTGTAGCTGGATTCTCCAGTGTGGATAATGAACTTTCAATTCTTCGAAATCTTTCTTAGCTATCCTATCCTCAAGATCGCTCTCATTTGAATGTGGTATCGATTTGCTCATGTACTGTTCCTTTACTCGAGAGTCACGTATGATATATAATTGGTACACATATACATCAACATAAGAAGAAAACCAGTGGAGTTTGCTTATTTTGAAAGTTCGATGAGTGAAGATATTTGAGTCTCTAATATGTTGATCTAAAATTGTTATAATGATCTAATTTTTTGCACGTATAATAATTGGAACCGTTACTTAAAATAAAAGTTTTGTAATTAAAAACAGGCTTGAAAGATCGACACATATCTATTAAATATGTAACGATCTGTCGTATCATATTCAACTAAATGATAATAAATAAATAAATTAAAAAAATAAATCACATATAATAATAATAATTGTGGAATATTTTTAAAAATGAATATACATACAAAAACAAAAACAAAAAGAGACAAGGTTGTATAAAATAATTTGGGTAATCTTTTGGTCAAAGGGTTGAAGATATATGTACCAAAAAAAACAAGCCAACCATATTTTTCTTGATACAAATACAAAATCTAAAACCTAATAAACAAATACCTAGACCCAACTGGCAATTCATTGGGTGTGAACACATTATAAAGGTTGACCCTTTAACATTTATCAACTCAATTTTCAAAAATATATTCAACTGTGAGCCGAGACTACATTCGAATGTGAGTGGTCCTAAGGATATAATGGTTAAGAAAAACTTAAAAGAACTGAAAGTTACTACTTCTACTAACATAATTTAAACGTGTTTTGCTTGGAGTCGTTTTATGTCTTAAGATGTATGCTAGTGAGGACAAATCGTGCGAAAAGAGCATGTAGTAGAAGCGAGAAATAAGTAATGTAACCATATGGTAGGGGAGGCAAGAGAATGTCATGATGCACTTGGTATCATTTGGATTTCAAATCTTAATTCTAATTCTAGGCATACAATAGTTGTTGGTCAGTGGAGATAATTATCGCTATTAGAAGTGAAAAGTAATGTGACCTTATCGTATGGGATGTAAGAAAATGTCAGGATACACACGTATCGTTCGAATTTCAAATCATAATTAGAATTTTAGGCATGCAATAGTTGTTGGTCGGTATGGATAATTTTCGCTCTTAAAAGTGAGAAATAAGTAATGTGATCGTATCATAGGAGATATAGAAGAATGTCACGTATTGTTCAAATTTCAAATCATAATTCTATTTCTGGGCATGCAACCGTTGTTGGTCGGGATAGTTTTCGCTCTTAGAAAGTGAGAAATAAATAATGTGACCATATTGTAAGAGATGCAGAGGAATGCTAGGATACATGGGTGCTGAATTCAGATTTCAAATCACGATCCGAATTTTGGGCATGCAACCGTTGCATTTCTAGATTTGACTTAGTTTAGGAGGGAGACCGAAGTCAGCCCTTACAAACTAATATAAGTCTATTTGTGAGATCTCATATCAGTTAGAGAGGGGAACGGCACATTTCTAATAAACATATTTTCAAATCGTGAGGCTAACGATAATACGAAATGGACTAAAACAGACAATCTGGTTTAATTAAGAACTTACTCAATTAGCATTTAAAAAAGTAAAATAGAATAGTTTATAAGGTAAAAGGGATTAATGAATTATGTGTAGCCTGTTACTAACTCCCTTAAGCACGTTTATGTAACCAATGAATAAGCAACACCTTTGCATTCCCCACTTCTTCAACTTGTAGTTGAAACTACTCTTTAAATTAACCTCAATTTCTTCTTCTAATTAATTTCTTTTGTTCTTCGACTTCTATAACGTTTTTTGTGTGCTTATATGATATGATTTAATTAATGTCACCGAATTATTACTCTTAACTCACATGAATAAGCAACACGCGGTGACTCATGAATGTTTGATATTTTAGTTATTAATGTAATATGAAGGTGAATAAATAGGTTTCTTAAAAATAATTATGAAAGAAAAAAAAAACAAGAAGACAACCTAACTCAATTCAACTCGAAAATAGAGAGTTAGGTTGTGAACTTTAATTAAGATTGATCGAGTCACCAATAGAACTTACTCAAACTTTCGGGTTGGTCTAAAAGATTTTTCAACCAAACTCGTACACGTCTAAAAAGAAAAATAATAAATATTTAAATGTATGAACTTATGTTTGAGACTCTAATTTGACCTTAAAATTGTCTTTTCAAATGTGTTTACACGATAACCTTAAATATTGATTTGATTAAAATTCCAACTCCCATCACACTCAATAGAAGAAACCCTAAATAGGCGGTGCGTGCATGAACATCACAAATCACACATATTTTTCAAACCCTAATTAATCAATGAGAAAATTTGAGTTCAAATGCATTGCATGGGCGAGCCAGCTGCCGTGCCATGCCGGGCGGTGGCCGAGGCAGCACCATCGACCAACCTAACTCCTTTGTTTGTTTGGGCAATGCAGGTAAGGTGTTTGAAGAAATGCCTCAAAGAAGGTTGTCTCTTATCTTTTTTATTTTCCTTTCTTTTGTTTGTCTTCATTTGAGTCAACGTGCCAATAGAGAAATGCCCATTTCAAGGATTCTGATTTTGTTGTTCACAGAAGAGCTGAAGAAGCTCTCCCCCACCACTACCTTCCACCGGTCTACTCCATTAGGGTCTTCAACCAACTGTTTGGTCTATGGATGCATCACAGCTCACACTTGTCCAACAGACCATATATATTCATTCATTCAACATTTTATATATAATTTATAATTGCTATGATATAGAGACACCTGAGGATTTATTCATATGAAAGCGATCTTGACGATAGGATGACTTAGAGAAGCTTTAAAAGAATTGAAAATTACTACTTATATCTACTAGGTACACCCACCTTGTCCTCTTAAAAGTGAGGAATAAGTAACGCGACTATATCCAAGAGCCCATGTACAGGAGGACATGTTCCAATTATTATTATTATTTTTTGGAAAGTAAGCGAATGTATAGGGTGTGATTTGAATTATATATTAATATATATATATAGGATCTATACATAGATATGAACGTGTTTTCATATTGATTTGAATAAATTGTATATGGAATTGAACAGGCTGTTATGCATGTGGGTGTAATTAATATTGAATGGTTTTGGTGAGTTTTAAAATTGTTCCAAAGTTTAAGGGTGTGGTGGATTGTATATAGTTTTTTCCATGCTATTCTTAGTTTCCTCTACATCAATTATTCATATATAATACCCTTTATTTTGAATTCAAGAATGAAAAAAAAATGACCTAATATGACACCATGTGAGAGGTACGAAATCGTGATGAAAGGTACTCGTCATACCATATATTAACCTTTTTGACTCGAGAAGCTCGAGGTTGTGGTCGGCAAATTCATATCACAAAATGAACTTTAATATCACTTCATATGTGACCAACTCTATAGTAACCCAAAAATAAAAGTAGGAGAAAAGAAAGAGAAAAAAGGGAAGGGAAATTGTTCAACATTGTTGAAGGGGAGGAGTGGGCACTATAAAAGAGGAACTTAATGGTAAGTTAGAGAATACACTTTTTGACTTAGCTCGGACCCTTTCCTTCTAGTTTCAACTTTTGAGAGCGTTTAAAGTTAGTATCACTATCTTTTAACTAGTTTAAAATTTTGAAGTGAAGTTTAAATTATTTATGCATAATTACGAGCTAGTTTAATTATTTATGAATAATTATGCTTAGCTAGTTTAAATTATTAGAACTATATGAACCTCATGAATTATGTGTGTACATATACATCAGGTTAGCTAGTTTAATAATTATACGTTATATGATCATGTGATGATGTAATATGATGATGTGATGACGTTTTATGATGATGTGATGATATAGATGATATGATGACATGATGATGTTGATGCACGAAAACATGATGATGAAATGACTTAATACAATGAAATTCCAAATTAAAATGTTGTGCATGTATTAAATGTTATGATGCATTATGACTACGAGTTTTCTAAGGCATGACCCTAATTGATGTTAATGATAATAAATGTATGAAGGTCAATGTTTGCATGTTACCTAGGGTAATGTGTGAATGATGTATAGGGTTGTGTCATATGAATGATTTAAAGATGAAAACTATATGAATCTCATGAATTATGTGTGTACATATACATCAGATTATTTCTACATTTATGATAATGAGTACGAACGCGTACACGATAATAGTGATGATGATCATGCATTGCATGACATTCAGGGGTCTATTGACCTCCAAACATCGTTGCAGACAACTTGAGTTAGAAGAAACATGACTCCTCTCGAGAAGCCCCTAAAGTAGAAGCATAATGGGGTCAAGTTTTCGAACCAATTGCATCGTGGATGTCACCTATAGTAATACTAACACTTGAAGTCTTCTCGTCTCTAGTTTAGATTGTTGTAGCCAACCAACTGGATCAAGTGAACCTTGATCATGAAGATATGTCACAAGAGTTAAAGTGAGTGGTGAGAATTTACTAGGTTCTTAGAACGTTGAGATAGTTTAAATCTTAAACTCGCTTTTCCAATCACTCGGTACTATCTCTCGAGGCCAATCTAAATCTCTGCGAGCACTGTGGTCTTGACCACTAATTACTATGTTGAGCTGACAACGAAAGGAACTTAAAACTTAGAAGTGAGCATTGTGGTCTTTTCCAATCTTAAACGTGTCTTACTAAGCTGGCTTTTCTATATGTTCGGGCTCTAAAATTTTCTAAAATTTATCTGCAAGGTCCTAATTCAAGTTAAATTAAGGTTAGAATCAAAATTGTAGTGAAAATAGTCTAACCGAACTTAAAACGGGCAAAAAATTGTTCTCATGCACTATTGGACGTCGCCCACGCATGATTGTGCAAGTGCGTTTGAAGGAGTACTCTTGCTCGCATTGCGACACGCGGCGGACACCGATTGGCTCCATTGACTTGACAACGTGTGTTGGAGTCTAGAGGCACGTTATTTTCCTTCAAATTTCCTAGTGTTGACATGTGACTCCTCTGCTCGACACACATTTCCGTCTGATGTTGACACATGTCTTGATCTTTGTGAGATGCGTCCCTCCTAAATATATAGGCAATGGGCTCATACAATTATTGGGTTTGATCTTATTGGGTAAGTGATGATATTACTCCCTTAACCACTCCTCATTCGCCTCACCCTGTTGAGCTGACAACGAAAGCACTCTTAATTGTCAATATTCAACCCTTTGTAAACAAGTTTGCGACTTAGGTCATACGTATTCTTCCTACAACAATCTCTCAAATAAAGTGGTAATGTACCTCCACAAGCTTTGTTCTAGCATGAAACCTCGAATTTTCTTTAGGCAAACCGCAGATTGGTTGTCGCAATGAAGTGGTATTGGATAGTCAATTTTCTGGTACAAATCATTCGTTAAGAGTTTTAACCATGTAATTTCTTGAGTTGCTCCAGCCACTGTTTTGTACTCCACTTATTTAGTTGACAATGATATTATTAGTTTTCTATTGCTACACCAATAAAATGTTCCCGAACCGATCTTAACCAATGATTGATCTTCGAGTCTTTTGATCTCCTGTATAGCTTGTAGCGTTCACTTTTTTTGTACAAAAGACAATAATCGATTGTATCTTTGACATATCTCTAGATTCGTCGAGTAGCATCCATACGAGGATTTTTTAGACTTTGCATATACTGACTCATGACTTCAACTTCATTATCAAATTCCTTCAATTGGTCGCTCATATAGATCTCTCAGTTAACTCTTAGGGTAAGAAAGTATTCTTCACAACCACCTTCCATAATTTCCAGTCTTTATTTACGGGAAGTACTAGTGGGACCCGTACGATAGTGAACTTCGCCACTAGACTAAATGTTTCATCATAGTCTAGTCCATATTGTTGAGAGAACCCTCGAACTTTAGGTTGAGCTTTTATCTCTCGATTTATTTCTGTATAATACTGCAGTGCTAATTACCCTCATACCCTCATCCCTCATACCTTATCTTACCTTACCCAGTTTATCCCTTTTTTCTGTGTAATAAAGCACTCCACTCCCAATTACCCTCATACCTTATCTTACCCTGTTTATCCCTTTCCCATCCGAGTGACATTTTATTTTGTAAACCCACTTGCAAGAGTTAGGTTTGATATCTCCCGTTCTTGACATTAATTCCTAAATTTGATTTCACTCCAAGACTATAATTTCTTCCTTCATACCTCTCTAGCTTTTTAACTTCGCCTTTATAATAGTTGCGTTGACATACTTTGGATTTGACTTTTGGATTCTTTATGACCATCTAAGTTGTCGAGGTGTCATTTCTTTTTCAATAGGTTCACTTGATTGAGTCACTTCTTGCTCATCAACGTTAATGTCACTTGGATCTTCAGGCGCATCAACACTTAAGTTTGATAATACTTCCTTCTCCAAGGACCACCCTGCTTCCATTGCACCACTCAGATTGTCAGTCATGTGGCTTGAGCATCCTAAATCAATGATCCAGTCATTCTTGTAACTCGTCTTCTTTTATGCCACATAGTATCTCTGTATCCCATTCATCCTCCATCTCTTTTGGGAGGTTTCCACATTGATTTCAACGGACGTTTTCCTGGATCAATAATCCTTGGACATGTGACCATTTTTCCCACAATTATAGCAAATACCTTCAAATCTCTTCTCTTGAGAACTTTTATTGTTGTTCTGAGTTCTCCCACCTTGTGCAATTCTTTGGTGGCTTCTTCCTTTGTTACCATTTTTATATCCATGTGGCTTATAGTCGTTCCGACTTATATTTATGTAGACCATTTCTTCTTCATTCGTTAGTGCAATGCCTCCCATTTGCTCAGTTACGGATTATTGACTGGCTAACAAATTTTCATATACAAGTGATGGTTGAGCAGGTCATCCTTATACAACAATAACGAAGATTCACTCACTAATAATCTCAAGAAATTGTTTATGTAAAAGATCAGACGGAGTTCCAACCATGGATCATACTAAAAATTACAAAAGATTAAACAATATATACCAACCTCCATTTGATACCAAATTGTTGAACACTTTTTTTGAAATACTAGTTATTTTGTCTTTAGACCTGTGGGTCTTAACAATCTAATCATTTCTTTTCTTTTCCTTTTTTTTTTTTGTTGTCAATTCATGATCATTAATCAAACCAACCCATTACAACTCATTTTCAACTATGCCCTTTTCTTGGGAAAAGCTATGCCCATTTTTCTTACATAAATCATGGTTACTCAATTTCAAAATGGCAAAACCCCACTAAAGAGTGTGATCCCAAAGAAATAGGGTTAACAAAATGAATTTGAATAAAATATGCTAACGCTATGCCCCTATCGCTATCAGATATTGTCCTCTTTGAGCTGTTTCTTTTGAGGTTTAAGGGTTTTAAAACGTATCTAACGGAGAAAGATTTTTACATCATTACAAAGACGGTTTCATTCTCCTCCCCAACAAATATGGGATATCACAAAATGGGTCCACCAACCTCATGAATCTAAACCCTTTTGCCCCAAAACAGCCAAATTTAAGTTATGATTGTCCTTTAAACGCTAATTCCAATTAAATCCTTCTCCAGGCTTTCTCTCACAATTCCAATGCCAAACCTTTACCTCTATTTTCAAACTCCTAATAATTACAATCACATTCTCACCCTCTACTTTATATGAGATTTTGTACCTTGGTTCCTAAAATATCGCTACGCTAATCTCGTGTTCAACCCTAAACTAAAAATTGAGAAAGATTAAGAATACCAGCATCAGATCGATCAACCGTAGCTTGAAAATATGATTAAAATCTGAATTTTTGAATTTTTCTAGCTCTCGAGCTAGTTGTAGGCTTAGAATTTATAAAACCTAATAGATAGGATAGGTAAGAGAGGTTTTAGAAGTAAGTTTTACTATTTTGGTTTAGGGTATTCTCCCTCACTTCATGTTCAAAAGTTCCGAATGTGAACTCGGTGAAGTTTCTCCCTCATTTGCAATTGAACATTTAGATTGAGTCGTAGGAAGTGACAATATTGTGAATCATGTTGAAATCATGGGATGTGGTAATAGAAATTATTAACGGTGGAGTATTTATAGCAGAAGTTATTAATGGTTGAGTATTTTTAAATCGAGAGCTAAAACATCCATACCACGATATCTCCTGCACGTGTAGAGCCCACATGATTTCTAGTCATGCCCAATAACCACTCCGGCACGCCCATATACTTGGTTACTATTCGGAAATAAACAAAATGGTATAATATTAACTAAATTAAAATTATAATAAAATTATAATAACCCTCCTAATGCGTTCCACGTGCCCCATGCTACTCGGGTCAGAGCGTAAGCTAGTGATGCTTTCGGCTACTGGACTCTCGCCATCTAGGGTGCAGCACTCCACCGCTTCGCCTAGCAGCACGACGCTTGTATTGCTCTCCCACAACCCCGTTTTCACGGTTTAGGCTGCTCCCATTTCGCTCGCCGCTACTACGGGAATCGCTTTTGCTTTCTTTTCCTCTGGCTACTAAGATGTTTCAGTTCGCCAGGTTGTCTCTTGCCTGCCCATGGATTCAGCAGCAGTTTGAAAGGTTGACCTATTCGGGAATCTCCGGATCTACGCTTATTTTCAACTCCCCGAAGCATTTCGTCGCTTACTACGCCCTTCCTCGTCTCTGGGTGCCTAGGTATCCACCGTAAGCCTTTCTTCGTTTGAACCTCGCCCTTAACTTTAAGGCTATGCCATCCTAAGGTGCTGCTAAATGGAAGGATCTTATCAACGTCCATGAATGATAAATCATAGATCGAACTGCCGAATCGGAAAAATGGAGTGCTATCATATAGCTTTGTATCGGCTAAGTTCACGAGTTGGAGATAAGCGGACTCGAACCGCTGACATCCGCCACAGGGTAAACCACCGCCTCTCAGGCCCCCGACTGATTCTACCATAGAGGCCAACGATAGACAATAACTCCCCCCCGAACACAGCTTACAACTTTCATCGTACTGTGCTCTCCAAAGAGCAACTCTTCTCAAAATCTCAAAAGGTACTGAGTTGGAATCCCATTCTAACTAAGGATTCTTGTGGTTCCGGAGAATCCAGCTACAGGAGAACCAGGAACGGAGAGCTTTCCCCCCTTTTCCGCCCGCCTCTTTGGTCTTAAGAATGCTGGTTTTAAGAATGAGTGATTGCCCTTCTCCGACCCTTACTGCCCAACCGGATAGCGGACAGCTAATGCGTTCCACTTATTGAACAGGGTTCTATGGTCGGGTCCCATGCTATTCGGAAATAAACAAAATGGTATAATATTAACTAAATTAAAATTATAATAAAAAGTGAAAATGCAGGGTATCAATTCTCGTACCTCTTACATGCTAAGCGAGCACTCTACCATTTGAGCTACATCCCCGTTGTTATCTCATTGGGAGTTAAATTTATTTGATATTTACTTGCAATACATATAAAAGTGATTTTGGAAGTTTTAAAAAATTACTTCTAAAAACATATATTTAATAATTTAAAATCAAAATATTGTTTCATTTTACCGTTTTTAATCTAAAAGTTGGAGTTCGTAACCATTTTAGATGGCTAAACCATAAAGGAAAATCACCCTATAAAGTAAAGAGTCGTACCTAAAAGATCAGACCCGAAGCTGAGAACATGATCGTCAAGTTAATTTGGAAAGAGTCAATACTTTGAACAAATCTACGGCCATAATAGAGAGTTTTTACTCATGCAAAGGTTTGCATGGTTGATTTTGTTGATCACAGGTAAAATAATTAATAAAAAAAAAAAAAAAAAAGTGTAAATTTAAAATGATTAAAACATAATTAAAAATAAGTTTAAAATGAATTTATGCATGTTTATAATTCAACTGCATGCATGCAAGAAGTGCAATTATGTTAAGGGCCCACAATTAAAAACATTTTACAGTGCAATTCATGTTTGATTGGACATAAAGGTAAAAAGTAAAAAAAATAAATCCTGTTTTGTCATTTACCCTTTGGCAGAGAACCCTCAAACTAGAAGAGGCCGGCAAGAGTCGATCTCAGCTGTACACGTGGCACTTGACCACTCGTCAAAATCTCAAAATTTTAAAATTGGGCTCAAAAATCAAAAACTTTTTTTTTTTTTTAATTAAAGAGTGGTTTTATTATTCGAATGAAATCTAATAATAATAATAATAAATAAATAAATAATTATTAAAATTATAAAATCTTTTATTTTTATTGGGAATATGCTTTTATTAAAACCAATAATTCTCTCGTGAATTTAAATCAATATAGCTTAGTTGATGTTGACGTAAGAAAAAGTCAATACCATCTAACTATAAGAACGTCAATATTGGTATCTTATCCATTGAATATGCATAGAACAGTTATCGTTTTGTTATACTCAAATCAAATTAATTATGATAAGGGTTCACTTTTTATGTTTTAACTCATCTATAATTTGCATCTATCTTTAATGAGTTTAATTTTGTATACTCGGAGTTAGCAAAAGATAACAAAGATGGGAGTCAATATCTCATCACTAGTGTCGAGTGGGTGCTTTATCAATCATTGTAACTTACTGGAGCTAGCCCTTCATTTCACATAGCATTAGCCCTCGATGTATACCTACAATCAAGGTAGTGCATCGGAATTTAATCAATATAAACACGACCTATACCTAAAGGAGAAGGTGACTTACGAGCTGGTGTCAAGACACGTATCTCCTATCTTCGTACTTCCAACTGGCTTATTATACAACTTTAATGTACTTGCCGGAGTGGAAACATATACATAGAGGGAGTAACTGTACTAATAAAATACAATCTAGTCTAACGACACATAATGCTACATGATTGTAAGATCTTACTTTCTAACTCATCTCAACTTTCAAAGTGGTTGCCTAACATTTATGGAGGCTTTGAGCATGATTTAAACAACTTTGATGTACTTTTAGATCTAGTCATCGGGCAAAGTCATTGGGGTTCTTTGATGTAGTCATTTAGAGGCATTTTTAGGTCGAGATCTCTTCATGAAAGTTGCTCAAAACCTCGAGGAAAACAAGTTTGAGCATTTGAAACGTTCAAATCGGCCAGAAAATAAAGGAGATCTAAAGGTAAGTATTTCGGGATTGTCATTTAAGTTTTCCTTTAGGATTGTGTGCAATTTTTTTTAAATCAAAAGAAATTACAAAAAAAATAGCGAAAACACATCGGTTTTGGATAATTATGAAAATTAAGAAGAAATTAAAATGCAAGTGACTTGGTTGAGGTTCGAAGGCTCACACACGCAATAATGAGAAACACCATACGTCAACCATAGGAAAAATGCAAGAATTTATGCCATTGGGAGAGACGAGCCTAGACACTCCTAAAAACCTAGTAGTCTTCCATAACATCTTGAAAATGAGAGACGAGCCTAGATGCCCCTAAAAATCTAGTAGTCTTCCACAACGTCCAAAAATGACAAAGGTAGATCTTCCTGCCATTAGGAGTATGTAGAGTGTTATCAAAACCCTTTAGGTTGTTAGCTGTATAATGGTGCCATTAGAATCTCTACTACCCTTTCCGCTTCGGTACTAGTATTGTCAAGCTAGACCTTGGTCACTTAGGATAGTGTGTCAAGACAACTAGTCGCCCAACCTTGTGAAAATACCAAGACAATAAACTCATCCTAAGAGGGGGCGTGGAAATCAACCAGTTAATTTAGTAGTTGGTCAGCACATGGGGGCTACATCCCCAAACTAGGGTTCTCCCGCTAATCTTTCACATATGACATGTAGGCTAACAATCATCGTACTATCCCACCAGTAGCTTTATGCAATAGCACCTCTATCCAAGACGTTGGTTTCTCACTGCATAGGCAAAACAAGCTACCATAAGTCAAAGAACATAAGAGTAGTTCACCGTAGAGATGTGACTTGTCGTCCAATAGATCTGTGACGCCAAAAAAGAGTAAACACTACTCCATACCCAAAGTGAGTATGTGAGTAGCTAGAGAACCATACGAAACTTTGAGGCCTCCTAGATGCTCAAACGTGGATACTTAATTAGTAAAGGATGCAATGAGAACCTACAAGGAGGTTGCTTACAAAATATTTTTATACTCACCTCCTTTCTTCTTTCTTTTTTTCAAGTGTTCTAACCTACTAGTCGAGGTGGGGAGCATTCGAAAGCTATGCGGTCACACAGAGGGTCGTTCTAGAGTGTCAGTTCGTTTCTATATTTTGATTCTTTTGTATTTTGGTTTGTAATTGTATCTCGAATATGTTTCTTCATTTGTAATAAATTTGAATAGCACTATCCTGTAATATCATTTGGTCTTGTATTTAATTATAGTGTTGTCTTTTTGTTTTATTTCGGTTTAAATTTTATCAAATTTTCATATTCTCTATTATTTTATTTATTTTTATCTTTTTCTTTTTAGTCATGATCGTAAGTTGGAAATCTCAAAATTTGGGTCGTGATAAACACAACCTTTTAATTGACCTAAGTTAGGTGAGGTTTATTTCCAATACTATAGATAGTCATTCATGTTGTTGCTTGAGTAAGAAGATTTTTGAAATTAAAATAAAAGTTACATATTATGCTTCTTAAGGGTTGAGTTTGTTCTTTCCATTTCTTGTGTTTAGATTTGCATGCTACAGTCATTTAAATAGTCTTGATCAAATTATCTTATGGAGTGATTCGAATCACGAGTTTTCTTTACTCTTCATCTTCATTATTAAGGTAATCTGTTACAAAACTTTTCATTTGATTGATTTCTTATTGTTTTTAAGTTTATTGGATAGTTTAGATATATAGGTCTTGTTTTTCAAAAAAAAAAAGGTTATTAGATCAGATCCATAGAGTTTCTAACATCATGGCTCAACCAACAACCCTTCCCATCACGTCATTGTTACCTTAAATATAAATACTTAGTACGTAATACCTTGTGGGGATTAGATTATGCAACACACGAGAAAAATATATTGTGAGATTGAGGGGCTAATACCGTTTTCAGTAGCGTTATAATTGTCATGCACAAAGATGAGTAGTTGTACAAACATAGAGTACACAACTTGAGGAACGATTCTCATGAACACAAATGAACAATTTCATAAAAGTAGAGCACACAGCTTGTTATACAATTTTCATGCACATAAATGAGTACGAGTGTCGGTCTCATGCACACAAATAATAAGTAGCCGCACATGCAAAATTTTCTATAATATTTTGAAAAACTTATCATGTATGCACAATCATCCATATCTAAAAATGAAAACAAAGAAAAAAATGAAGACATTTATTATTTAAGAAGAATAATCACTTGCCGGTTTGAGTCCATAACAATAAGGTAAATTCTTCTTTGACTCACAAACGTCTCAGTCTAATCCTAAATCATAACTTCAGTATTAACAACAAAATTCGACACTAGGTTAAGTTATTCGACTTGATCTTACATCTACTCTAAGCCAAGATCTCCCATGTGAAACATTGCATTTCAGTCATCATCTTGGCTCCCAACAACACGATCCATGCATCGTGATGTCATTCCATGTCTTTGGATAACTCAACCATCTTGACTTGTTCGAACATGTTTATCTAAACCAACACTCGTGTCACTCATCTCATCGAGACATCTAAACATCCATCCATCTGAGTTTTATCGAAGCATGGACAAGTGTTTTCATGCTAAATCGTTTATGGAGTTCATGTTGGATAGTGATTGCATAATCCAACCTTTGACACATGAGCTAGGGTGCAATGTCAACACATCTGTGTCGCCCAGCACTGTTCTTTGTCCCACAATGGTTGTCACACTATGACACACGTATGTGCCACAGAATAGCTCGCTTAGACCATAAGGACCAGGGAAGCAGAGAGTAGACACCATGCCTTCCCTCCCTGATAGTATATTTTGAGGCATTTCAAATATTTATAGAGTAGATGTCGTTTTGGTGAATGGTCATACTGCCTCGTGGAGTGTCTGCGGATATCTCAATCGGTATCTTCTTATCTTAATCATATGTTTCGAAACATTTAGGAGATAGATAACACGAACAAACAGGTCAAATGACGATTCTATCCTTCAAGGTTGACTTCAAACCATGGGAGATGGGATTCATTTCCCGATGGAAAAGTAAAAAGGAAGGGAAGTTTCCTTGTTTGGCGGGCAAATGAATATCCTTTTGCTTTCTTAACAACTTTCAAAATATAGTTTTTTTAGTTATCCTTATCTTTAGACACTTCATTCCTTATCCAACCCACCAAAATATAATTTAGTCAAACTGTACACCTCAAAACCAATTAAAAAAAAATATTCTATCACTGCGGAACACGACGCTCTAGTCATTAGATCACCCCCAATTACTACCTACCTCCATGCTAAATGTCATGGTCATGTCTGTATATGATGCGTTGCCTTAATTTTTTAACTTGTTTTAATTATTTGATTTTTTTTTATTTATAGCCCAATGATTATTACCTAGACTAGTGACAAGGGTTTAATATCTATATGATACAATAATCCAAAATTAGTGAGAAAAAAAAAAAAGAAAATGAAATTTATCTCGTAGGTTGAGAAATTGGGGAGTTGGACTTCATTATGGGAGGTCCCTTGGTCTATCTTTCATCCCACTTGAACTGTTCGAAGTTAGTCAGAGAATACATTTTTTTCTAATGGCTCCAGACTGACATTTTAGTTGATACAACTTAGGTTTGATACGCTTGGACCCTATGTAAAATTATGTGAGTTAATTCATTTTTACAGTATAATTCTAATTTATAATTGTGGGGCTCCACCATCTATTTGGTTGGAAGAATTGTTTTATTTATGTTGACACGTGTACAGTGACCCTACATGTGTCATTTGTATGATATGTTTTAATATGTGATGTTATGATGTGTGTCGTTACATAATAAGCCAAATAATATTATGGTATAAATGAAATGTCATGCTCTCATATATGATGAAAGAAAGAAGGATTGTCTTGCTTGACTTATTAAGCCAGGATGAAAATATGAAGACCTCGTACATAATATATGTTTGTTTGGATTGGGATACTTTCGGGTATGAACACTTAATTAAAATAAATATATATATATGAAAGGAAACAAATAATCCCCCGCCAATTCAGAAAAGAAGGGTATAAATATGGCAGAATACGGCGATGGCCGAAATCCAAATCTGTAAGACGGCAACATCATCTTTGACATCGTTCATCATCGTCGCTTCCACGAAAAGAATATATTTCACAATTCAAATTCACACCTACCCATAAGAACACAACCCAAATCCTCAAACACCCATTACCCATTTCTCAATTTCTGAATTTGATTCGTTTCTGAACAAGATCCCAATTCTTTAACCGATGCGACCCAAGATCGAATCCGAGCAGAATCACAGTCGCCGGAAGCAAATCTCCGTCCTACCAAAGCGGATAATATTGGTCCGCCACGGTGAGTCTCAGGGCAATCTCAACTCCGCAACCTACACCACTACCCCCGATAACAAAGTCCCATTAACGGAAGAGGGTTTGATTCAGGCTCGAATCGCTGGTACCGAGCTCCACAGATTGTTGTCCGATGACGGCACTAACCCTAATTGGCGAGTCTACTTCTACGTTTCTCCCTACGAGCGCACCCGATCCACACTCCGGGAGATTGGCCGAGCGTTCTCGAAGAAGCGGATTATTGGCGTCAGAGAGGAGTGTAGAATCAGAGAGCAGGATTTTGGGAATTTTCAAGTGGAGGAAAGAATGAAGATCGTGAAGGAGACGAGGGAGAGATTTGGGAGATTCTTCTACCGGTTCCCTGAAGGGGAGTCTGCCGCGGATGTTTACGATCGCGTTTCCAGTGAGTTCTTTCTTCTTTTTAATATCTGTTCTTCTTTGTCTTTCATTCAATCTTATGGAATATGAGTTCAAGATTAGGCTCTGGATGTTGGGAACATAGTCATTTAGGATGCCTTCTGATTCTACTTGTTTGATTTGGGTTCAATTCTTGTGAGTTTCAGTTGAAGATTAAGCTCTGTTTGTTGGTCTCTGATATCTCTGGTTTAGGGAGCTTTCCATTTAGGATGTCTTTTGGGTTATAATATGTCTCTGCTTCACAAATGGTCTAATGGGTTAAGCTTGTGTAGAAGTTGACCCCATTGGCTACTGTTTTGTTAATCTCATAATCTAGGTAAAGATGAACTGAGATTATATAAATCCAGGCTCTTATAGAACTCACTTTTTATACTATGCTAATCTTAACTGCTATAAGAACCATGTTTTGTACATTAATTGTATAAACTTGGCTTTCCAGCTACGAACTCTTCATAAACACAGACTTATTGGTATAGCGAGGCAAACATTTCTTAGAAATCTCAAATATAGGGACGTTTTCTATGAGATCCCATGTCGGTTGGGGAGGAGAACGAAACAGTGTGCAAACCTCTCCTTAGCAAATGCGTTTTAAAACTTTGAGGGGAAGCCGGGAAAAAAGCCCAAAGAAGACAATGTCTGTTAGTGGTGGAATTGGTCGTTACAAATGGTATTAGAACCAGACACTGGGCGATGTGTCTGCGAGGAGGTTGAGCCCCGAATGGGGGTGGACACGAAGTGGTGTGCCAACAAGGACGTTGGGCACCAAAGGGGGGTGGATTGTGAGATCCCACATCAGTTAGGGAGGAGAACGAAACATTTTTTATAAGGGTGTGGAAACCTTTTTCTAGCATACGTGTTTTAAAAACTTGAGGGGAAGCTCGGAAGGGAAAGCTCAAAAAGGACAATATCTGCTAGCGGTGGGCTTGGGTCGTTACAAATGATATCAGAGCCAGACACCGGGCGATGTGCGAGTGAGAAGGTTGAGTCCCGAATGGGGATGGAAACGAAGCGGTGTACCTGAAGGGGGGTGAATTAGGGGTCCCACATCGTTTGGACAAGGAAACGAGTGCCAACAAGGTTGTTGGGCCCGGAAGGGAGGTGGATTGTGAGATCCCACATTGGTTTGGGGAAGAGAACGGTACATTCTTTATAAAGGTGTGGAAACCTCTCCCTAGTAAATGCGTTCTAAAACCTTGAGGAAAACCCAAAAGGGAAAGCTCAAAGAGGGTAATATCTACTAGCGGTGGGCTTGGGACGTTACATTTTCTCTTTAGAGATTTCGATGATATTGATGAAGTTTGTAGTTTGAAGTATGATGATTTTGGATCATGTGTAGATTTGTAATTTCATGACTATATATCTGCTTCATATTGTTTATCCTACAAAGGGTTTTGTTGCCATTTGAAGATAAAAGATGATGAACGCTAGCTTTTTGTCTGCATTGTTCATATCTTATCTCTAAATGGAGGCTGAGAACTATTATGAATATCACTTACTTGATGAACTTCACTTTAGAGTATAGATTGTTTAGGCTTAAGATGTGTCCAATTGTTTATGCACATGAGATGACATGAATGGTGTGGCATACTGAAATAACCATTTTGAGGAACATATTTGTATTCTCTCAGGCTTTCTTGAATCTCTGTGGAGGGACATAGACTTGAACAGGCTCCGCCACAACCCGTCCCACGACCTCAACCTTATAATCATATCTCACGGGCTAACATCGCGCGTCTTCCTCACAAAATGGTTCAAATGGACAGTCAAACAATTCGAGTACCTGAACAACCTCGAAAACTGCGAATGTCGGGTAATGCAGTTGGGAGGAGGCGGAGAATACAGCTTAGCCGTTAAGCACACAGAGGAAGAAATGCTGGAATGGGGACTCTCCCCTGAGATGATATCCGACCAGAAATGGAGAGCAAGTGCACACAAAGGGGAATGGAATGAAAGATGTCCCTGGTATCTCGATGCTTTCTTTGATAATCTACCCGACTCGGACTCCGACGGCGATGACAGCTCTGATGAACTGTGTCACAATCACGAGAAGGAACTAGTTGAGCTTTGTTCGAGTGTAGAGCTGACTAAGGAATGACTCTTACGATTACAATTCTTTGAATTTGATTGCTTGATTGGTGGATGAAAATCTACATTCTATCCAAATTGTTAAGAGGAGGTTGGATGGGTCGGTATCGGGACGTCCCGTGATCGACGTAGGCAAGGAGAGGGAGGCTAATGATTTCAAAACCCCTGATGAAAGGGGATGGATATATTTGTTAGTTATTTCCCTCATGTCAGTTAGAGTCAAAGGATGAGCTGAAGATCAAAGAAATACAGACAAATTTAAATAATAAAACCCTATTGAAAAAATTGTTTTTTCTTTTTCACTTGAGATGCCCTGAATCTGACGAGTGGCTTGCTTGATAGGAGTAACATGAAGCTCACATCCCAAATAAAAGGAGAATTAGTCTACGTTCGATCCAGTAATAAATAGGAATTTGAAGTTTCTATTTTTCTTTTCCAAATCAATCCTACAAAAAAAACAAAAAAAAAAAAACAAAAAAAATCCCCTGAATATTTATGAAAACCCAAAATGGCCTAATGGTTGATTGTATTGAATGCATCGCATCTTCTCCTCACTTCTCCCTTTCCGTCGGTTTTCACCTCGCGAACGCTCATCTTCTCCATGGCGTGTCCAAAATCCTTGAAGAATAATGCCTGGTTCCCTGCGTACATCTCCACGAATTTCCTTGTCCTCGGATCCTTCGCCAGCGCGTGATCCGACGCCGACACTCCCATTCCTCTCAGCAGATTCTGGTAGTATACGTTGTCGAACTTCCCTGGCGTTACGGGGTCGCTGTACGCCGAACTTGCTGGATTCTTCTCGTAGTCGGCGCAGGACTTCATCAACGCCTCCGCGTATTTCGAATTAATCTCAGGATCTGTTGGCGTGTTTTTGCTGAAATTGAAGAGCCGATCGCTGAATTCCCTGCAATTCGAGAATCCGATTGTGCGTCCGCCGTATAGCGCTACCATTTCTTGAATCGTGAATCCTTTCGCTTCGAATAGCTTAATCAATTCGTCAATTGATTGATTCGGTTTCGGAATGTTACCTTCCACATCTGAAATCTTCGAGACGAGGCTATCTTTTCTCCCTAATTCAACTTTGTACGACGGTCCACCTGAGGCCGCGATGAGATCTCTAGTCGCCTGCGCTAACACATCAGAGCAAGAGACTATCCCAGGGCAAGAGAGCTCTAAGGTGATCTTCGCACGAGTGACAACGTCGAAGGCATCACCAGGAAGAGCGTGGTTGATTTCAGCATCGCGCTCGGCGTGGTTGAAGACATTGGATGAAATAAGAACAGAGGCATCGCAGCCTCCAACCAAACAATCGCTGAAGAAGAGGCGCATAGATGCAGCGGCGGTGACGGGGCTAGTAGCGTGCTTGCGGGCGACAGTGTCGTGAACGATTTTTGCGAAGTCGGGGCAAGTTTTGTGGTAATAATCGAGAGAAAGCTGAGAGTGAACTGAGAATGGAAGAGATAGGCAAAGTAGAAGAAGAAGAGCGGTAGGGTGGAAGAAGGCCATGGCGGGGAAGAGGAAGGAGGTGGGGGACAACCTGCTTTCTCTGGATGTGGAAAAGTGGAAGGTGTGTGTGTAGTGTGGTGAGGAGGAGGAAGAAGGAAGCAATTGCGGTGCGTGGAAAATGGAGGGATGAATGGGGGATTAAAAAGGAGATGGAGCATTGGTTGGGAGACATTTTGGGAGATTAGTTAGAGATGGAGAATTGATAAAGGTTTGATGTTATTTTTGGTACAATCCAGTAGGGTGTACACGTGTTGGATTGGATTGTGGAATTTTTTTAACCTATCTGAATAGATAG
>NW_019272018.1:977338-988274 GCF_002738345.1 Cucurbita maxima
AAAAAAAAAAAAACAAAAAAAATCCCCTGAATATTTATGAAAACCCAAAATGGCCTAATGGTTGATTGTATTGAATGCATCGCATCTTCTCCTCACTTCTCCCTTTCCGTCGGTTTTCACCTCGCGAACGCTCATCTTCTCCATGGCGTGTCCAAAATCCTTGAAGAATAATGCCTGGTTCCCTGCGTACATCTCCACGAATTTCCTTGTCCTCGGATCCTTCGCCAGCGCGTGATCCGACGCCGACACTCCCATTCCTCTCAGCAGATTCTGGTAGTATACGTTGTCGAACTTCCCTGGCGTTACGGGGTCGCTGTACGCCGAACTTGCTGGATTCTTCTCGTAGTCGGCGCAGGACTTCATCAACGCCTCCGCGTATTTCGAATTAATCTCAGGATCTGTTGGCGTGTTTTTGCTGAAATTGAAGAGCCGATCGCTGAATTCCCTGCAATTCGAGAATCCGATTGTGCGTCCGCCGTATAGCGCTACCATTTCTTGAATCGTGAATCCTTTCGCTTCGAATAGCTTAATCAATTCGTCAATTGATTGATTCGGTTTCGGAATGTTACCTTCCACATCTGAAATCTTCGAGACGAGGCTATCTTTTCTCCCTAATTCAACTTTGTACGACGGTCCACCTGAGGCCGCGATGAGATCTCTAGTCGCCTGCGCTAACACATCAGAGCAAGAGACTATCCCAGGGCAAGAGAGCTCTAAGGTGATCTTCGCACGAGTGACAACGTCGAAGGCATCACCAGGAAGAGCGTGGTTGATTTCAGCATCGCGCTCGGCGTGGTTGAAGACATTGGATGAAATAAGAACAGAGGCATCGCAGCCTCCAACCAAACAATCGCTGAAGAAGAGGCGCATAGATGCAGCGGCGGTGACGGGGCTAGTAGCGTGCTTGCGGGCGACAGTGTCGTGAACGATTTTTGCGAAGTCGGGGCAAGTTTTGTGGTAATAATCGAGAGAAAGCTGAGAGTGAACTGAGAATGGAAGAGATAGGCAAAGTAGAAGAAGAAGAGCGGTAGGGTGGAAGAAGGCCATGGCGGGGAAGAGGAAGGAGGTGGGGGACAACCTGCTTTCTCTGGATGTGGAAAAGTGGAAGGTGTGTGTGTAGTGTGGTGAGGAGGAGGAAGAAGGAAGCAATTGCGGTGCGTGGAAAATGGAGGGATGAATGGGGGATTAAAAAGGAGATGGAGCATTGGTTGGGAGACATTTTGGGAGATTAGTTAGAGATGGAGAATTGATAAAGGTTTGATGTTATTTTTGGTACAATCCAGTAGGGTGTACACGTGTTGGATTGGATTGTGGAATTTTTTTAACCTATCTGAATAGATAGGGTTAGTGTTGTTCAACTTGAGAATAGATAGGGAGTGGAGAAACGACCTATTGTCGAAGTCTGACAAGAAATACAGAGCCAAAGTTCGACGAGACACACAGAGCCAAAGTCCAACGAGAAACATAGAGCAGAAAAGTCCGACGAGAAACACAGAGCGGAGAAGTCCGACGAGAAACACAGAGCGAAGAAGTCCGACGAGAAATACAGAGCGGAGAAGTCCATCGAAAAACACAGAGCAGAGAAGTTCGACGAGAAACACAGCGCATAGAAGTTTGACGAAAATGAAACGGAAAGTTGAGTAGAGAGACAGTCGACGACGACGTCGACAAGGTCAAGTGGAGAAATGAGAGATGAGAAGAGAGTGTGATGGAGAAATAAAGAGGTGACTGGCAAGTGACGTTGATGTCCGATATAAGATGAGAACGACGTCGGGATTATTAATTCAATGTGGGTTGCGTGGGTTTGGACATTCTTTTTAGGATTTCAGGTTGGGTTGAGCTGTCCTAATAATTTGAATTTTGAACCCGAACTCAACTCAAACCAAATCGAGTTCCAAAAAATGAACTCAATCCAAACTCGAAGTTCTTTTAAACCCAACCCAACTCTTATAATTCGAGTTAGGTTCTCAGGTTGGCGAGTTGGATGCACACCATATAATCAAGCCGAGTACTTTCTCAATAATCTCAATTTTTCAAGCATGTGTCTGTTTTCTATACTTTGTTCCCTTCTAGAATCTAATAATTTTAAAAATTCCGTGTCAACTCTCTCCCATTTACTCATAAATATTTTAAAAATTGAGTATCTAAAATAAATATTTTCTTTACTCTCTCCTTTAGGATGATAGGAAAGTCTTCAATAAAAGTTACCTTTTTTTTATATGGTTGTATTTAATAAATAAAAAAACACATTATTTAGATCATCTTAGATGTGATATTATGATTCAAATTAACATTAGAATATAAATTATACTACTAGTCTATTACATTAGTAGATAATTAAAATTGTTCAAAATAACCGGTTAATAATTATAGTGATTAGAAATTATAATATAGACAAGTCCCCGCACTTCCACATTAGGAGATCTCTATCTAATATTGTCAATCTCCTAAACTACTAAAATGAACAAAGCAAATCTCTCATTTTATCGAGAGACTTTAGATAATGTCGTAATGTATGGTCTTATCCAAGTCTGCACAAGAATCTTACTATTAGAGGTGAATTTTACTAGTGGGGACGAGATGGGGATTCCCTATTTAGACAAGGAATGAGAGAGGGAGTGAGCGAGAAATATTTTTTTCCGATAGAAAATATTTCATTTCTCATCCCCGCCTAATTTTCCATCCAACTTAATATAAATATATTTTCAACACACATATATAAACAAGTTTTCTTTACTCTTGATGTCAAGATCGAGTAATCCATTCTAAAACTTTTCCTTTAATTGATTTCCTATCGTTTTAGAGGTATTGCGATAAATAATTCAGATCTAAAAGTCTTGTTCCAACAGTAAGATCGAATTTAAATTTGAGTTGAATTTGAATAACAGAATGATTTGGTTCATAATTCACCATGGATCATATTACAATTGCATATCATAACAGCAAAAGTTAACATTTGGAAAGTAAACCATTTTCTAAATTGAAGCTAAGAAACAGGATTCATATAAATGAAGCAACAAAAAAATCAACTTTTGGTAGAGAGAGGGTTCATGGCAGCTTGAATTTCTTCCAAAGTTTTGCCCTTTGTTTCAGGCACAAACTTTGCAACAAACAAAACAGTGAAGCCACATATGGTTGAGAATATGAAAAAGATACCTTCCAAAACAAACAAACAAACAAACACCAAATGATTACTCATCCATTTGAACACATTGAAAAGGTGAGAATTGTGGGGTTCTTACCTGCAGAGCTCCAGTTTAAAAGAAAATTGAAACTGTATGAGACAATCCAAGAACCTACCCAACTCACTAATGTAACCAAGCTGCCTGCCAATCCCTTCACGTTTATAGGAAATATCTGAACCAGTACAAATCCCAACGAATCAGAATCAAATCACTCAGCAGCCATCCCTAGTGACAATGAAGCTTCTAAGTTCATACCTCTGACATTATGACCCAAGGAATTGCTCCCATGCCCAACGAGAAAGATCCCTCGAACGTCTTTGTACAAATAACCAAGTCCAAGACAAAAATTACCAAAGGATTCCAATTATTAAGAACAGGAGACAGAGTAAAGCTAACAAGATTAACAACAACAACGGTATGATATTGTCCACTAAGCTCTCATAAGCTCTCACTTGGAGCATCTACCCTTTAATTAGTCGATGTGGGACTTTTCTCCCAACAATTCTTAACAATCCTCTCCTCGAACAAAGTACACTATAGAGCCTACCCTGAGGCCTATGGAGCCCTCGAACAGCCTCCCCTTAATCGAGGCACGATTCCTTCTCTGGAGCTCTCAAACAAAATACACTCTTGATTCGACACTTTAGTCACTTATGACTACACCTTCGAGACTCACAACTTCTTTGTTCGACATTTGAGAATTATATTGACATGACTAGGTTAAGGGCATGGTTCTGATACCATGTTAAGAACATGAATCTCCACAATGGTATGATATTGTCTACTTTGAGCATAAGCTCTCATGGCTTTTCTTTTGGTTTTCTCAGAAATTCTCATACCAATGGAGATAATATTCATCGTGGGACTCCTCTTCCAACAATCCTCATCAAATCTACTACAATTCATGATTCAACATGCCTCAATGAAGATGAATGAGCATGTTTTCACTTTTAGAACTATGAGAATTGTTCTATAAACCAAGAACTTCAAGCAAGTTTTTGAGCTAATCAACGTTACCAGTACACCGACAAAAGCCAACAAGGGAGAGTGAGATTGCCATAGTTGGAGATCCTGCACAGTCCAAATGATGGCTCTTTTAGAATATGATGATGAATCATGGAAGCTCCCAAGCACCTTCGTATTCAATGGCTGATAGAAGCTAGAAGTAAACCTTAAAGAGGAACGATAATCCCACACACAAACAACCCAAGCTAGTTCCAGCTGCAGAAATCTGTTTGAATACAAAGTTTTCATTAGCTTGTTCATCATGTCAGCCTAAACAACGAGCACTTGAATGACATACCATCAAAAGTGGTCGGCGTCCTGATATATCCATCAAAACTACACCAACAGAAGTCATTAATATCTGAAAATTCATCGGGGACAATGAGATAAAAGAGGGTTCTAGCAATCACATTTGAAGAACATGTATATAGCGATAGAAAAACCTGAATAACAGCCAATGATATAGTCCCAATATTCCCAGAAAGCCCTGTCCAAATCCAGAGGATTTTGTTCCTTTAAAGTAATCTAATGTTTTCTTATCACAACGACACTTGAATGCTTGAATTTTTCACATTACCAGCTGTTGTGAACAATGATTTTACATAGAATTTAATGCCGTTAACCCCTCCAAATTGTTGGAGTGCCATAAGGCCGACTCCTGCCTGACATAGTAGCTCAAAGTCATGATATAAACGAAGGACAAAGAGCTATGGAGTACTAAAAACTCTGAAATTGATATCAAATTCAAAGGCTCACAATGATAGAACGTGTATATTGCCTTTCGAATAACTCAAGAACACTTGCTTCAGGGAGCTGTTTAAGCAATTCTGTATACTCCTAGAAGATCAAGAAACACATATGAAGCCTTTGTTTGATAAAAACAAGTAAAGAGAAAGAACAAGAACGAAATGTACTTGAATCTCTAACACTTCTGCAGAAATATCTTTACTGTTCCCCCTAAGACGTTGGAGAGCAGCTTCACAATCTAATGCTCGATCGTTCTTTGCCTATAAACATTACTTATTTCATGATTAATTTAGTATTAGTTACATAACCATTTTACAAAAGACAACACTTTTAAGAACATAGCTGAGTTTCATTACATATTTTTTGGTAAAAAGAACATAATATCCACTTGTTCATGTCTCATCAAACAAATATAGGGAATAGAACCAGTTATGAGTTTGACAGTGTCACATACCAACCATCTAGGAGACTCTGGAATGAAGGGAAGCCCTAAAAGTTGTATTAGACAAGGAATTGCTCCTGCAACATGTTAAAATATCATCACTAGACCAATAGGGTCAAGTCCAATAATTGTGTGAGCTCATTAAAAATGAAATACAAAGCGCAGTGTGCAGCAATAGTTTAGTTTCTACAAAGTGTCTTGTAATCTCTTTTCGATTAGTCTTAATAAAGAGTGTAAGTGTTTCCCACAAAGAAGTATGTTCAACACAACATAAGCAAGATAATGAGAAAGCACTTCCCATTAAACCGTCTTCATTGCTAGCAACTACTCTGGTGACCACCTCTAGAGACCAACTCTGACGCTATCATCGGTGAGCAACCCCGGCAACCACCCTGATGGCCGCCTCTAACTACCACTCTGTGGGTGATTGACTTAACTGATCATAGTACTTTAAATACAAATTCGAACTTACTAGTTCATGTTGGTAGTCATCTTTTTTAGTAATATACATTAGTAGAAGTTTAGAGAAAGTGTAACGAAACAAACGAGGACCCAAAATTATATAAGTAGAAAGGGTACCAATTAGGGCAAGAGTCCTCCAGTTGAGGAAAGCTCCAATCAGCCATGTGAGAGAAATACCAAAACATATCATCAACTGTACAAACAACAAAATAAGGTATTATACATATAAAAGTGTAGAAATTCATAATGGTTTTCCCTTTTACCTGATGAACTGTCGTAAATGCTCCTCGAAGTTCCTTTGGTGTTATTTCTGCTATGAACACAGGAACCTGCTCGATCATTGCATACATCAGCTTTTCTTTTTGTATTTGAACATTAAAGGTATTGAAAAATCAGAAAGAGTTGGAGTTCTTAGCAACATATACCACATAAGAGATAACTCCCATTCCGAATCCTACGAGCATTCGCCCCATATCCAACCACCAAGCAACCTATCAGCAGTCCAGTGAGGTTTTTGAAGATGGAGAGAAACTCGAAAGTAAAACCACGAAGATTGAAACGGACCTTAGAGAATGCTATAAACAACCATCCCGAGAGGCAAAAGATCTCTGCAAAGCCCATTGTCTGCACACAAAACGAGGAACAGAGGATCAAAGAAGTTTACTGAAAGCTCGAAATCTCCAAGAATGGAAATCTGTTATAAGAGACAAAAAGAAAAAAGAAGAAAAGGAAAATGGGAATGAATGAACTTACACCTCTTCTACCAATATAATCTGCCAGTTTTCCGCTCACAATAGCTCCAATCATTGCTCCAATTGTCAATACTGACCCAAACACTGAATACTGATACACAATCAACAAAGTTACATCAATTGCATCCTTGGTGAACAACTTATAAAACTTCCCTACTCGGTTTTAAGTGTTTAATAGATTCTTAAACTTTTATGTCCATGGGTAGGCTTGACTGTGTAATCTCTGTCTCCGATCCCGTTTAACTAAACGAGAGAATTCCCTCTCTCTACTCCCTTCTCTATTCTCCGTTCAGGTTGGACCTGTGGCGGGACTCTTGACGGATCTATTGATGACAACCCTCAAAATTGCATTTAACCCATTAAAATTGAATCCGAGCATAAAGCATTGGGTGATTTCATAATTTTTTTAGTATAGAACCAAAACGCAATCATATATACCAGAAATGAAGAACATAAGATGATGAAATGAAGAAAAAGAAGCAGATGCAATCTGAATTCACCTCTGATACAGTAAGAGCCAGGTCAGTCATGATGCCAGACTGAGCAGGTGATGAATATCCAATCTGACAAGAAACAAAAAACATCACAAACCCATTATTTTCAAATCGCTCGGAATTATGGGCAAAGAGTTGTTACCGCTGTCCCGAAAACGTATGAGCCAGATACAGCAACCAGAGTGGTGACAATGATGGCGAAGGTAGCGCCGCCATGCATGTCATGACTCCGGGGCTCGATTAGAGGATACGAATCGCCTTTCTCGTCGCTCTGTAGGCCCATCTTCGAGGTAGCGGCGTAGCAGAATGACAAGAAAAAATAAATGGGAGATTATGGGAATGATTAATAGAAATAACTGATTTTTTATTTTTATTTTTATTTTTATTTTTATTTTTAACGAGTCAATTATATAGAAATAGAAAGCGAAGGAAATGGTGGTGGTTGGATAATGTACTAAAAAATAATAATAATAATAAACCTAATTTAACTAATTTAACTAACTTTAAGACAAGCAATAGAAATAAATTTAATTTATAAAATTAAAGTATTACAAGTTTGTAAATAACACTAAGGATCCCACGGAAACATTAGATTATAAACAAGTATAAAAACTCATACAATAAAATATATATAATTGAAAGTTTAGAGCCTCACAGTGTCACTGTCGTACATCTCCAACTATGTGGCGTCGTGATCTTTATATACTCATGAAAAGTCTTAAGGGGAACTCAAGTCTCATTCACATTTTTCGCCCCGCTTTGTGGCTTTGTCAGACCGCTGGGAAGGTTTGCTTTTGCCAACCAAACAAAGCTCGTGCGGAATCTAAGCTTGTTCGGTCACACATGTCATTTGTGCATGTATGTTCAATAGTTGCGACACAACAACACCGCATCTCATTGTCATCTCAGTTCCCAATAACACGACCAATGCATTGTGATATCGTTCCATGTCTCAAGACACATCGATCATCTTGGCTTGCTTGGACACATCCGTTGGGAATTGACCCATGTGTCGATCATCTCATCGAGATATCTTGAACATCCATCCATCTGGGTTCACTCGAGTATCGGACTCTCTCGTGTCCATGCTAAACTATTTACCGCATACGTTCCAAATAGCGGGTACATATGCCAACCTCTGACACGTGAGCTAGAGCATAATACTGGCACACCTGTGTCATCCAGTACTATCCTTGAAAGAGTCTTTTCAAAGGAAGACGTATGAGATGCTCGCCCACGCTGTGACACACACATGTATCATATGGTAGCTCGCTTAGGCCACATGGCCCGCGAGTGGTGGGGAGCCAACACTATGCCTCCTCCTATATTACATTTTGAGGTATTTTCATAGTGGTAAGTGTAGACATGATTTTAGTGAACGAGCATACGGTGTCGTGGAGCGTCTGTCCGATGTCCGATTGACACCAAAATTGGCAAGCTTTCATATTTCATTTGGACGGGGTTGACTCGAGAATCGCATGCCTAAATTCCCTTTAGAACCTCAACTTTCGAGGTTAAACTCCAAATCCTACTCGACCCGACCCTTCAACAAGCCTATCTGTGATGCTCATGTCTACTCATTATCTCTATCTTTTTTATGCCTCATTTCCTCTTCAATGCACACATTATATGATCTGTTAGATGATCCATTGTCCTCCTCGATCGCATCATGACATTCTTCTATAGTGAACCTCATGTGATTGAATGGGCACCTCTTGAGGGTTGCCTCTTTGTTTGTCTCAACATGAGGGTCACAACCTACTTTGTTCATAATATGGTTGTGACACACAACACTCTGGTCTATCATAGCTCCATTTCCCATCGACTTTGGTACGCACTTGTTTAAAACATGCAATCTCAAGTACCATCTAAAGAAGAAAGAGTAGCACGAGTGAGTTTGAAAATACTTAGTAAGTAGCTCACTTATAGGCTTTTAATCCGTCGTAAAAATTATGAACCTATATAACATCTTTTCAAGACTTTAGGTCTTTCAAAGATTCACATAAAAAAAATCTCATAGGTCATAGGTCATAGTCCATTATATTATGGTAAAGACTCGATCAACTCATCTTAGACCATCTCGATCATCTGAGTCTTACCTTTGATTCAATTTTATTAGCTCGTATGAGCTCATCATAAACATAGGAATTTCATTTCAAGTTCTGATAATGTAATAACCCTCTTTTCAAGGCTTCAAATCATAAACTGTCATATATTGATATATCGGTTAAAAAGACTCGATAAAATGTTTCAGTTTTTAAAATAAACGGCGACACGACACGACGGAATTAAAAAATTTAAATCAAAATGCATTAATTTCATAAAATATTAGGATACAAAGTACATAAGTGGAAGTTAGTTACAAAAAGAGTTCAAATATTCTAAGTATAAAATACAAAATCGAAATAGAGATCTATTGGGTCTTCTTGTCTCATGCTCTCGAATGCTCTCATCTCATCGACGGCTACCTCATGAATCATTTGAATCAGAAAAGTAGCATAAGTGACGTTTGTTGCCTCTAATTGATCTTTGTTATTGTTATATACCACATATTTAAATTACCGACTTCTTGAGATTATTCACAGAGTTTTGTAGCCCCGAGTGAGCTTCTGCAAGGCACAATGTCCTCTAACTTTCTATCTCTTGAGTTTTGACCCAATCGGGGACCTTACTGAGCTATTGATCTCCATCCCATAGTCTCTCAAGTATTTTCCCTATCTGGGTACTAATCATCTCACGATGTCTTGTACTCGACTCCTTCCGAAGTACGCCTACACCCAGGGGTTCTCTACGGGGTCTTAGGGTAAGCAGTTAGCCTTACTAATAAATTGTTATTTCTCGCCTCACACACCCAAGTGTGATGTATTTATGAGGTGCAACCTCTAACTATTTTAAAATATTAAGTTCTTGAGACATTATGAAAAATATCATTCAATAATGGTCCATTAAAAGGGATTAATTGGCGACTCATTAACATTGTCTTTCATAATTTGAGAGTGAGCGACTCTCGTGTCTGCCAAGCTAAGATTCATGCAAACCTTTACCCATGTGGGCAAATTCGCAACCAAAAGATAGTTGGAGATCTCTCGATTGTCTCCACAAGAGTTCTATCTGTCACACATACTATACTTAGGGAACAACCATCGCTAATCCAACTCCTAATAATCTACTACGAACAACTACATACCCCGTCACTATGATAGATTCATTAGTAAAAGCTACTAGCTCGACTACTAATCCCCACACCGTTATATAACTAGAAGATGAGTGACCCTGTAATTAATACCACCATAAAGCCTTGCCCCAATTCACGATGAAGGATGAGTTGGCTAGACCCCTAATCATCCTCGCATGACAATCTACGACTGAAACTATGAACATTCGACATAACCTAAATCGTGTATGAATTCAAATCTTGGAGCTTTAACTTGGTACTACTAAAAGATCCTTTGGATCCGTATTGCACTTATGAGTCAAAGATCGTTCCTACATTTCCAAACAAATACTTTTGTATAATGAGTCCCGATAATCTGAAGTAACAAAACTCACATTTTTTTAGCTCAACAATAGCGGTGGTAAATAATTCAAGCCTTGACTTTCTTAGTTGATGGTACATTATTTAATTACCTAAACCGAGCACAATGTAGCTAGTATATTTGATTATCAGTTAAAAGTATCATGTCAAACAAAGAGCATCGTGCAAAAAGTCAAATTCCAAAAATGCCCTCGACCACCAAGTGTGAAATGGTAATTTTACACCCATACATAACGGACAAAGAACTCGTAACCTTGAGGCAGAAACAAAAACGAAAAAAGGGAATATGTTTTTTTTTTTTTTTTTTTTTGGTT
>NW_019272018.1:988518-1009259 GCF_002738345.1 Cucurbita maxima
TTTTTTTTTTTTTTTTTTTTTTTTGGAGTAATTTATGTATGCCTCAAAAAATACAATTAATATTAACAATTTAATTTTTTTAAAAAAAGGGAAATTTTATGGTTTCAGCATCTTTCTTAAGATATCCCAATACGTTGTCGTTCGTTTGGTACCGTTAAAATTTTCACAAATTTGCACAAAGCACCCCAAAAGTTTCTTATATTAACCATGGCCCCCTCTTCTTTGCATTAATTACGCTTCTCCCGTGAAGCGAGGCGGTTGAATGGAGTGTTGGAGGAGGTTTTGTTGAGTCCGCTCAACGCCTTTATGGAAAATTCCAATTCGCACCTACTTTTTTATTATATTAGTTTTGTTTCTATTTGCCCATTTTTGTCATTTCACCCTTTATAAGCTTTTTTATTATAATTTTTAAGTATTAATTTAGTCTTATCGAAAGACTCCGAAAAAATCCAACCAATCTAATCCTTTCGGACTATTTTAATGTAGAAGATTATAAGGGTGTTCAAAAAATTGAATTCCCCGAAAAACCCGACCAATCCAACCTAACCCACAATTTGGATTGGTCGGGTTATGAACATCTTTTGGATGGATTGGGTCTAGATGAATGATTTTTTTTTTTATTTGGGCGGGTTCATGAGAATTGCCCTAAAACTAAATTAAACCCACTCGAATTTATTATTAATTTTAAAAAATATTTTTTAATGATTATTTAATATTATAATTATGTTTTATTCAAAAATAATTTTTAACTATTTTAATACTAATTTTTCAAAATATATATATTTAAATTTAATTGTAAATCTTATTTAAATGTTTCAAAATAAATAAGTAGGTAAATGTTTTATATTTAAACAAGATATATTGGTTGTGTTTTCAATATATTTAAATTTACTAATTAACGGCTCGGTTTCGGCTTGAATCGAGTTCTAAGTCCAACCATTCACTTGTTTCATAGGCTCGGATCGCCTATTCAGATTTTAGCTCGAGTTTTTTTTACTGGGTTTACCTCTCAATTTGTTACTAGGGATAATATCGTTTCATTGTATGTTTTTTGTTTCCCAATGAAGCTTTGGGGTTTTATGCAAATCTCATGGTATTCTAACTAACCTTTACTTGGTTTCCGTATTCATGTTTACTATGAACTTTAGGGTTGTATGTAAGATTTGCTCTCGGTCAAGTATGACTTGTGTACTAGACGCTCTAATAGTCTGAAATAGGCTACAATTCGATGGTTAGGAATATTAATTTCCCTAACTTAACACTAAGGATGTCGATTACGACTTTCCATAGAGTTTAATAGGCTAACGAGCAACATATCATAAAATACGTATAACAAACATGAACTCTTACCAAGTTCATATTCTACTCACGTGAACATAGTTATAGATATTTAGGTCATGCTACTAACATTTACGTAACTAAGTCCCTAATCACTTGTTTAAATAAGTTTTTATGACCAATATGGATCAACACTAAAAAACACGTGGATTCTTACCTAAGGTTATGATTTGAATTTCGGTTTTCAATTTTATTTGTTTTTATAAATGGATAGAGATTTGAATATTATTAAAATAAAATATAATTAATTGAAATGGGCTAGATTTAGGAAAAAAAAAAAAGAAAAATTCCAAAAATACCCTCGATCCACTAGGTGGGAAATGGTAATTTTACACGCCATCTTCCTTACAGTGTAATCCTAACAAGAACACAGCGCACGAAGAGCTCAGAACCATGAGGCGGAAACACAGCGACATAAAATAAAAAAAAAAATTAAAAAAAAAAAATGAAAAATGAAAAATGAAAAAGAAAAATTGAGATTTATAATAGAAAGAGAAAGGAACCGTGTCTGTAACTGAAGGTCAAACTACACCCCAAAACGACACCACCACCGTAGCCACCGCAACGAAACGACACTGTTTTCCTCGCCGGCGAACTCTACCGCCGCTGCCATGTCCTTCCTTTTCGTTTGCTGATTCCCGATCGCCATCCGCCTTACTTCCTGGTTCATTTCTCCGGTGACGGCCGGGTAATCCAGCCTTCTCTCTTTTGCTTCTGATTTGATTATGAAGAGCTACGCTAAGGTTAATAGCAACAACAGTAGCACCACTAACAAGAGCGCCAACGGCTTTCTTCCGAATTCATTGAAATTTATTTCGTCCTGTATTAAAACTGCTTCTTCCGGTGTCCGCTCAGCCAGTGCTACCGTTGCTGCCTCCATCTCCGGCGATGCTCACGATCACAAGGATCAGGTCTACTTTTACTTTTTTATTTTAGTTTTTGTTTGTTGTGGATTTCGTTACTTGGGGAAGTGATTTTACGTTTTCCCCAAGTTTGCGTTTGGATGAGTTGACGATTGGATAGGGAGAGAGTTTGGCAGATTTGTATGTTTTGGGGGTGGCTTTAGGGCTGTATCGATGATTTTGGGTGTTTTAGTGCCGTCATTTTTGGTTGTTTAGAATGCTGGAGGATAAGAGAGATTAAACATTGGGAATATTTGTTCATCAAGTCTCTGGTTGCCTTTAGCTACTGCAGATTTGGTATCTCGAGGCTCCTAAGGGCATCTCTTGGAAAGAAAATGAGAATTGAGGAGAATGTGAACTAATTACTTAGTTCAGCATTTTTCCCCGTCAAATCTACATGACCACCGCTGGTTTAATGAGTGATCTTACCTAAGGATCCTGTGAGTTTAGGATTTCTTTTACTTCTTTTGATCCTTTGCATTTTGTATGGTCTGGGAGATTCTTTCGGAAATTTCAATTTTTTTGAACTTCAATTGTAGAAACATTAGATACTTGTGTTTGTTGCTAAATAAAGGGCTTTCAACCCCCCCCCCCCCCCCCCCCCCCCCCCCCCCCCCCCCCCCCCCCCCCCCCCCCCCCCCCCCCCCCCCCCCCCCCCCCCCCCCCCCCCCCCCCNGTGTGTGCACTGATTTTGCTAGGATATTTCGAGAAGTTGGCAAGTAAAAGAAAAGAACCATTTGTAAGCGTGTGTTTTTAGTTTTATGTAGGGTTGTTTGATTGGAGAACAATAAACCAACTTTTAGGACAATGCGAGGGTTGGTGTTTTGGATAAAGCTTTATTCTTTCAATATTGCTGGTCTGCAAGCCCAAGTTCTTTGGATTTTAGCATTTCTTATGCATTATATGTTTTCTTTTTCATATTTTATTCTATTTCGTTTTACTAAGAGGATTTCTCGCTGATTAGTACTCTATACTCTGTGTACTACTAATCTCTATTACCAACTTGAGCTTGACTTAATTTGTTAATATATATATATCCTCGACCAAAATATTAGAAGTTTGAATCTCCACCTTACAAGTTGTTCAAGTAAAAAACAAAAAAAAAAATTACTAGTCTACTACCAGAAGTGCAGCCATGTTTGTTAGAGTTAAAACATGAACTACGGAGAAGTAGGACAAGAACCTACAAAGAAAAGAAGCAACACTATATGAAGAATTTTGTGAACCTGAGAACCTATTGGGATATCATTAGGATCATATAAGTCTTTAAAAGAAATTTTTGCTTTTGTTTTGAATTTGCTTTATCATATGTATACTACCTTGATTTAGATTCTTTATCATTAATTATGTCATTTTGATGTGGATGTTTAAATTTGTAGCAGCATTTTGATCAGAAATTTTCCTATTTGGAACTAGACAAATATTATTTTACAAGTGGATTTTTCTGTGATGCAATGCATCTTTAATGCAACAGACCTATTCTGTGTGGAATATATTTGTTTTCTGTAGTACTTTCTCTAGCATGTCATATTGTTATGCAATGCACAGTTTAGTAAGAATTCTCAATTGTGATCAAACAGGTATTATGGGCTGGATTCGACAGACTTGAGCTCAGTCCATCCTTCTTCAAACATGTGCTTTTAGTTGGTTATACAAATGGCTTTCAAGTTCTTGACGTTGAAGATGCTCCCAACGTCAGCGAACTGGTTTCAAGACGGGATGATCCAGCCACATTCTTGCAGATGCAGCCTCTTCCGGCTGAGTCAGCTGCTGGTCAGGAAGGCTTTGGAGCATCACACCCAATTCTTTTGGTTGTCGCATGTGATGAGACCCAGAGTTCAGGTCTGATGCAAAGTGGCAGAAATGGGTTGGTGAGAGATGGATATCCTAATGGTCATTCAGAGAACATTACCCTCTCCCCTACGGCTGTTAGGTTTTACTCATTAAAATCTCGCAGTTATGTTCATGTTCTGAGATTTCGCTCAACTGTGTACATGATTAGATGCAGCCCCAAAATTGTGGCTGTTGGTCTTGCATCACAAGTAAGCTTATATTATGCTCATGAATATTATTTGTAATTAAGAAAAAGATTTCTATTTCCTTTTTCTTTCTGATACATAATTAACCATATAAAACACTTCGCATACAATTGCCTTAACAATGGATGTGTTTTTTTTCCCCAAACTAATCAAATGGATGGATGGTTGCTGGTCTTGTAGTTAAGGAAGACCATTTTCTGGGGGACTTTTAAAAAATCAAGACTATTTTCTGATGGATTAAAAAAAAAAAAAAAAAGAAATCAAAACTATCTTTTGCTAGTTTTGCTGTTTAAACCAATAATGTGTTTCCTATGAATATTAAACTGATTATGAAGGATGGTTCATTGCTTACATTTCAATTTTTTTTTTAATTATTTACTCCTTTTGTTTACAGATTTATTGCTTTGATGCTCTCACCCTTGAGAGTAAATTTAGTGTTCTCACTTACCCAGTTCCACAATTGGGTGGCCAAGGACCAACTGGGGTTAATATTGGCTATGGACCTATGGCTGTGGGTCCTAGATGGTTAGCTTATGCTTCCAACAATCCTTTGCAGTCCAATACTGGCCGTTTAAGCCCACAAAGTCCTACACCTCCTGGTGTAAGCCCATCAACATCACCTAGCAGTGGAAGTTTGGTGGCTCGATATGCCATGGAATCTAGCAAGCATTTGGCTGCTGGGCTAATTAATTTGGGTGACAAGGGTTATAAAACATTGTCTAAATACTATCAAGAGTTTGTACCTGATGGTTCCAATTCTCCACTATCATCAAATTCAAGTCGAAAAGTTGGCCGGCTGGCATCAACAGAAACGGATGCTGATGGAATGGTTAGTCTTTTGACTTTTATACCGTTAGTTTTGCATGTGCATTGAAAAATAGTCTGATATATTTTTGCGATAGTTACTTATATTAATCAACATGTTATATCTTCTTTTGATATTTCTGAAAGCAGTAAAATATAAAAAGTAAACGGATATTGCATAGCAACCTACTAACGTTTGTGATTAAAGGTTGTCAATGTTATGCATCTTGTTCTGTGAATGACACTGAAGTTTTTGGGTATTGGCTACTAAGATTTGGCTTCTATCCTATCATTTTAGGGAGCTTAGGTATGAACTACTTAATACTTCCTACTGCTAGTTAGAGTCTGATCATATGAATGAGGACATATTTATACTATTCAATATGGGAAATTCCAATAGCTTTGCCCCCGGTTTTCAATGTTGCTCTTTTTGCAGGTTGTTGTGAAAGATTTTGTCTCTAAAGCTGTTGTATCACAATTTAAGGCTCACTCAAGTCCAATTTCTGCACTTTGTTTTGATCCAAGCGGGACCCTTCTAGTTACTGCCTCAACCCATGGTAGCAATATTAACATTTTTAGGATTATGCTATCCCGCCTACAAAATGGATCTGGTACTCACAGCTATGATTGGAGTTCCTCTCATGTGCACCTGTACAAGCTTCATCGTGGCATGACATCAGCTGTACGTTCTTGCCTTTTCATTAACTTTTCATTAACTTTTATGTGCTTATAAGTGGTCCTTTTTATTGCTCTCAATCCAGGTAATACAAGATATTTGTTTTAGTCACTATAGTCAATGGATAGCTATTGTCTCTTCCCGGGGAACATGCCATATTTTTGCTCTTTCACCTTTTGGAGGTGAAACTGTTCTTCAAATGCACAATTCTTTAGTTGATGGGCCTAATCCTTTACCAGCTTCATGTGTCCCTTGGTGGTCAACTTCATCTTTTATCACAAACCAGCAATCCCTTTCTCCTTCTCCTCCTCCTACTGTCACTCTTTCTGTGGTTAGCAGAATTAAGAATTGTAATTCAGGTTGGCTTAATACTGTCAGTATGTCAGCTGTTTCGGCATCTGGAAAGGTTTCCATTCCATCAGGTGCTGTTTCTGCTGTTTTCCATCGTTGCACACCTCAGAATCTGCAATCTCCTCAATTAAGTTCGAATACTTTGGAACATCTATTGGTGTTTACTCCTTCTGGCCATGTGATTCAACATAAACTGCTTCCACCAATGGGGGGAGAATGTGGTGAAACTATTTTGAGAAGCCCAAATGCTTCAATGCAGATGAAAGATGAGGAATTGCGAGTTAAAGTTGAACCTATTCAATGGTGGGATGTTTGCCGAAGAGCTGCTTGGCCAGAGAGAGAGGAATGCATATCTTCAATTACTCTCAGGAGAAAAGGAACTGCAGAAGCTGTTGAGGATACATCCTATAAACATGAGCATCTTGAAGCCCAAGAGTCAGAAAAGCCACGTGACTGTTCTCTCTTATACCTATCCAATTCTGAGGTGCAGATAAACTCTGGGAGGATACCTATCTGGCAGAAATCCAAGGTATTGGTCATAGTGCCCTTCTGATTTTTTTTTTAAGGCATTTATTAAGTCGGTGTTTTTTCCTCTCTATTGCAGGTACATTTCTATACAATGAGTTTTCCTGGGTCTAATGAGCCAAGTAGCATAAAAGATCACATGAATGGGGAGATTGAGATAGAGAAAATACTTACTAATGAGGTGGAAATTAAGCGGAAGGATTTGCTTCCAGTTTTCGATCATTTTCGTGGGGTACAGTCTGATTGGCATGGCAGGTGATGATAATCGTGTCTCATTTCATTGCTGTAAATTTGTGTTGCCATATTCTTTTAATTTAATATCCCGTATTAGTTGGCAGGATTTTCTGTTTTATGTCTCACCTCTTCTCTTCCAATGTATTAGGATAATTCATACCTCTAGCTAAGGAAGGAATAAAAACTGGGCAAGACATAACCTGATAGACCTCAATTCCGATTTACATATGTTAGGAATGGGACTTGTAAGATGGGATTAAGAACTAATGAGTAGCGTCATAAATAGTTATAGCCTTATAGGTAGATGCAGGTGGCTACGGGTGGTTATTTAGTCATGTGGGATTTGATCTGATGTTAGATAGTCAATTAGCTGTGTTTTGTGTTTGTAGTTAATAGTTGTAGAAGGGAAGAGGGGAGGGCTTCTTTTAAATTTTATTGAGCATAGGAAGGAGAGTTTTTCCGACCTCTCAAATGTGCAACTAGGTTGTAATCCTTCTACAAGGGGTTTCTCTAGTGATTGTGCTAACAAAAACTTCTTTCTATGTTTTTTTCTGCGAATATTTTTTTGATTTTTTTCTTTCGATAGATTCCAAAAGAAAGCCATGATGAGGTTTTTCCATAATAGGGCTTTTGCATTCTTGAAAGGGTGGTACCTTAAGGTCATGTCCAATAGATCCTTTACCTCCCTAGGAAATGTGAGATGCCATCCAAATATATTGAAAATTGTTGTTTATAAATGCAGAGAATCAATTGCTAGTTGAACAATAATTCTAAAATGACATCTTTAGTGTCACTACTATGGACTGCGTTTAGACACCCTCCTCCTTGGTGTTATTCCTGTAGTTGTCCATTTTTTGCAAGTGCTAGGCTGTGGATCTCCATCACTTGTGGGGTTGTTAGCTTGTTCAGTCTCTTTGGGCTCAATGATTGACTTTATTCGAGCTATGTTTGGCTTGGAATAGAGATTGCTTTGCTTTGGTGGAGGAGGTGTTTTTGGGTTTGCTTTTTTGAGATGAGGGCAAAGTCTTGTGGCACGCTAGTTTATTTGTCATTTTGTGGGGTATTTGACTTGAGGAGAATAATAGAATTTTTAGAGATGTAGAGAGGCGGTGAGATTTCATGCGTCTTTGTGGGCGTCAATTCCTAGTCCTTTTTGTAATTATGATCTTTGCTTGATTTTATTGGATTGAAGTTTGTTTCTGTTGTTAGTTTTTGGATTCCTATTTTATTTATTTATTATTTTTTTTTTTTGTGGTAGGTTTGTTTTTTTGCATGCCCTTGTTTTTCTTTCATTTTTCTCAATGAATGGTCAGATTCTTATATATATACATGTATAAAATTTACTACTATTGTTAATAGGAGTGGCTTGTTCTTTAAATGTTTGTCTTCAATATTTAAAACCTATGTATAAAAGTAGCAGTAGTTTAAACTGTTACAACTCAACTTTATATTTTTAAAGAACGTGACAAATTAATATTATTCTTCTAATAATTACACGAGACATAGACTTTAAGCCTTAGTGTGGTTTCATAGAGGCATAAGTGTTTCCTATGAAGCTTCTTATTGTCTGAAGAAGCCCTTGGTCTTGAGGCTAATAGTTAGAGCCTCGAAGCGTCTGGTTCAATAGCCAATAGTTTTTTCAAACATTGATCATGAGAAAGCCTTGATGAAGGTTACCCAAAGAATTTCCTTTTCATTGCTAAAGTGTTTCCCATGATCAAGATAGAATTACCATCATACATGGAGGATTGATCCATCAGGCTCCTTTACGAATAAGTCTTCCTTTCTGAAGATGACCAATGGGAGAATGAGAGTGAACTATCCCCTAGCAGGTTTAATTTGGAAGTTCAAGATTCCTCAAAAGTTTTAGTCATTTTATGGCCTTTGGCTTATAGAAGCCTAAATACCTACGAAAAGCTACAGACAGTTTTGAAATTGGGTGGTTTCGCCCTCAATCAGCTGCTTTTGCCTGCAAGAAGTCGTTTGACCACATTTTCCTGCAGCTTGATGCTTGTTTATGGCCAAGGGGTGGTATTCTATTTTCAATGAGTTTGGGGGTGGACTTTTGTCTCTCTAAGAAGATCGACTAGTGGGTTTTTGAAGTGCTTGATATGAGTGTCTTTGGAGGGAAAAGGGAGGATCTTATGGCGATGGCTTCCTCCTTTGGAGCCTTTGTAAAGAAAGGAAAAGTTGGTTATTTGAAGATAAGTGTTTTTTTTCAGTCCTTTGGCTTTTGATGCAGCATAATGTCTCTTGGTGGTGTATAAACCACACTAAATTCTTTTGTAATTATAGCGTTTTGACAACTATTAACAATTGGAAGAGTCTGTCTTTGATAGTTCTTTGGGGAAGGGGGTTCCCTCTACTCCTTTCTCTCAGGTTGTTCTGTGGTATTTTTGAGTAATATACATCTTTGTTTCTAGTTAAAAAATGAGAGTTTTTATGCCTTTTGCATGATGTAATTGTTACTGGTGGTTGTGCAAAATGTGTTAGGCTTTCAACAGCTTTGTACTCTGTCTGTGCATGCTGCAGAAGATTTATGTTGATGCTTTGTGTATTCAATTGTTGCTTATTTTTCCTCGAATACTGCCAATGTCTTAATCCATTTGTTCTTTTATTTCGTTAGCCTTTTGCTGTTGATGTGTGAATTTCTTGCACAATGTCTTAAGAGAATGGTTCATGTGAGTAAAATCTGTGATATATGTATTTGACGCTTGCTTGGTACTGAATTGCTTACCTTGATGCCACGTGATTCCATATTAATAAAGACACTTAGTTGGCTGAAAATTGGAGTTGTTGGTTTCTTTTGCAGGAGCCATGCTGGAGCAAAAAGCTCTAGCCCAAGTTTAGGTTCTCATTGCGCTGGAATGAAGTATTCAGAAGGTGATATCATTTCAGGTATAAAGTTGGATTCACCTGGCTTGGAGGAAAATTCAGATGGTTATTATAAACACTCGTTTTTTTTTCAAGTTTATCAATTCATTATATTCCAGTGTCTCCTTTTTCCCTAACCTTCTACTATGATTTTCAGATGTGGCTTATGCACCCATTGCCAAGTCTGTGGGTGACATTAAGATGGAAGAGAAGGATGGATCGGTTTTGTCCTCGCCAGTTATGAAAGAGAAGTCTTTCCAAGAATGGGCTTCGGTTTCTTCTAAACAATCTAGCACTGGACTTTCCCCAGTTGAAGGCAGTGATTTTACTAACAGCCCGTCAACGGTAACAATTTGCTCACTCTCCACCGATAGAACTATTTTAAGAGCGGTTCAGTCATCCAAATGTGGAGGGGCCAGTGAGGGCTCGAATACAAGTTCCAACCGTTCTGACTTGAGTATGAATATTCTTGATGAGGGACCAATGGGTGACTCATTTGATTACGAACCATTCTTTCAAGAAGAATATTGTAAAGCGATGGGTCTTAGTAACTGCCGTGACCCACCAGCTTTAACCGACGACATAGACAGTAGTGGTAGTCCTCATTACAGGGAGAAATGTGAGGAAGATGGGGACACTGATGACATGCTTGGTGGCATATTTGCTTTCTCTGAGGAAGGTACTTAATTGGGTGAAAATTTTGTTAATATTTTATTCTTATTTCTAGAGTGGCTTGGCTTGCGGAAGAAAAATCTGCTGTTCTGTTGTCACAAGGGTAAATGGCTCTGGCAGACTAACTAATGAATTAAATTAACAAATTTCTGAATTTAACACATACAAAACATTTATGGTGGTGACAGTATTAAAGGTATGTTTGGATGTAATCAAAATCATTGAAAGTGTTTTGTGAAAAAGGCACTTGTAGAGTTCTTTTGGTGCAAGTGTTTGATTGGAAAGTATTTCGAAAGTACTTTCAACGAGGATAAAACCAAATACTAAAATGATTTGTTGTTAGTCACATATCCAGAACCACTTGTCCTAGAAGCACTCGGAACACACCTTACAAAATTTACTTCACCAATAGTGGCTTTATGTTTCAAAGAGACACTTGTTGGTGGTTGTGGTTCATTGAAGTGATGGGTTCATATAAGATTGCACAATTGGAAGAAAGAAACAGGAGTTATATCTGTTTATTGTATTTTAAGTAAACTGATGGTTTCGTTGTGTTTTATTTTCCTGATGGGCTCAATAGCAGGATGTGAACTGCATATTTGTATGTAAATAGTTATGTTTCTTCGATTTTGGGCTAAATCTTGAACTGTGACATTTATTTCTCATGTTTGGTTTACTTATATTGCTTATGTCTATAGTTATGAAGTCCTATTCACAGCAGTCATCTGTAATTTAATGCCACAAATTCGTCTTGCAGGGTAGTATTTCTTCACATGTCATAGTGTTCTGTAATAATCGACTGATGGATTTCAAATGCCTCAGAGAACAGTCTACTGGTTGTCATCGTCGTTGTTGTGTTAGAGCGTCTATCCTAATTAATAAAATTGGGCTTGTTGGATTTCGATGAGTACAATGCTACTGACAGATAGAAGTGATATGTTATTGATGGTAGCACTGGTGGGACTGGTACCTAGTTTCCTCATTTCCTCCCCTTTGATTTCTGTGTACATACTGTAAATTGAAATTCATAGCTCAAATGATTTGTGATCAGTGTTCTTACCAATGCTGTGTAATATTATTATTCATTCTTCGAAGAAAAATGAAAAAAAAAAGGGAATAAAGTGAAAAAAATGAATAGTTTATTGCTGCTGTACTGTACTTATTTTCTCATTCAGATTTCAAATTCTTGTTTGGAAAAACTTATCAGATTGTGGAGGTTATTTTGTGGTTGTTTCTGCAGGAGCTGCTGGAAGAATTGACACTCTAGGAATTAAAGCTATATTACAACCCATCTTTACAATGAAGGAACCAAGGTCGGTCAAATATGGCTTATATGTTTTTTTTTTAAGATAATAAAGAAGTGAAAATTTTCAGTTACCAAGTATTAGAACATTCTTGATTTATGCATATGCTTAGTGATGGTAACATTCGCTAAATTTCCACATAAAGAATTTCTAGGAACAAGTTATGGTATTGGAAATAATGTGAGATATTTACTTTTTGAAATTAGCTAGGAGGAGTGAAGTGAAGTAGATATGTCAAGGTTTACAAGTCAGAGTCATTTTATAGGAAGATGAACTTTGATTTGTGGCAAGTGTAAGTAGAAGGATGTTCTAATATAAAATTTGTGTTGCACAAGGCCTTGAAGGGAAACGAGTGATGATACTTTTAAAGAGTTAAAACGATGATGGTGGTCCAATGATAGTGCTAGTAGAGGTTCTAAGAAGTCCAGCATGAGTGATAAATTAAGAGCTACAAGTGTAATCAGACTAAATTCTCTCTTGCAAATGTGCATGAAATTTGATTATGAGAAAAAGAAAAATCGTACTTCATGGTAGCACTCAGCCTTGATAGCTAGAAATTGAAAAAAAGAAGAAAAAAAATAAAGGACTGTGCAAAAGAAAGGTAGTTGGGAATGCAGACAATCGAAAAAGGATTGTCCTCATAGAGTAAGTTCGTTAATTAGATGATGTTACCTCGTTTGTCAGAGAAGATCAGACATTCATCCTTATAGCATGTATACTTTACTAGGATAGACATTCATCCTTATAGCATGTATACTTTACTAGGATAGATAATGTAAAGTTAGCGATTTTCCATATTTTCACGTGGGGTATTGACATTGTCGAAGTTATGTCAATAGTCAAAGAATTTGTAGGTGAGCCAAGTAGGTGGAAGTTGTATTATAAATTTGAATAGGATGAAGAAAAGTCTTGGAAAGTGACATTTTAAGTAGTCTACGGTAGACAATAGGTATAATAGGTATAATAGGAGTGATAGATTTTCAAATATCATGTCAAGATTGATTTCGTAGAGTTTTTTGGGGAAACGTTAGTAGTGTAGCCATCTCAAAACCAAAAGGAACAAAAAGGTCCCTGTGGAAAAATTAGTCTAATCTCAACTATGTGTCAAAGTTTTAATATATTAAAACTCTACATATATTGGAAAAATTGGTGGCCTCAATTGGCTTGGTTTGATAATGATCTTTTTGTTTAAAAAAAAAAAATCTTTTGAGATTGAATAGATGGTTGTTTATGACTACATATATTGAAATGTGGGATTAGAATCTCGTAGAGATCCACTTCGAATGGGGTAGAGAATCCCCATTTAAACGGATAATGTTGGAAGGAACATGGAGAGATTTCTTCTCGTTAACCAAATGGAGCTGAAAAAGAAGATTATATTCCCTACCTCATCTCGTAGGTGAATGTGAGAGGGAGTAAAAGAGAGATTTCTTTACTTTATGAGTTTAAGTTTTTTTTTTTCAATCTTACACAAATATGATCAATACACCATTTCACACGCTTCTTAATAGGTAACAAATTAAAGGGAAAACACTAAAAAAACATAAAAATGTTAGAGCCTTGTCTCCCACAACAATATTGTTTTTACTTAAACATTATACTCGAAAAAGACAAATATTAAAAACACTCACAGTAAATCAATGGACCAAATTTATTTTTAAAACAAAATACTAGCTCATGACCAACTTAAATTAGGATCGTCTAGTTCGACTTAAAAGTCACATAATAGAGACATTGTATCCTACACCAAAATAATAATAATAATCATAAGGGACTCAAATTGAGGTGAACTTTCTAGAAGTTGAGTAATTTTTAGTTGAAAAAATTTGAGCTTTCGATTCTCTGGAAGATGTAAGGATGGAGTATATACTTTTAACATTTGAAATATTTCATTTCAATTTTAATCTTGAGTGGAGTCGAGGACAAATATTTAAGAATTCAGCTACCTTCGTAGTTTAAAGTTGTTCTTTCACAATTAGTCATTATATTATACACCAAGACAATAATTATAATCTACTTGCAACCCGTGTAAAAGGAATAATTGTCTTCAAAATAGCAATCAGTAAGTGTCGTTCCTTTATAGTTTCAGATCGCTATCGTTCCTTTATAGTTTCAAGTTTTATGTGTCGAATTATTTACGACCATTGTAGCAGCTTATGAACTTCTCATATGATTTAATATAAATAAATCATATACAAAGTATGGCTCATAATCCACTGTATAGTTGTTTGTAGCTAATTGTATAATTTGTTTATAACATAGTTTATTTTATTTATATTAAATATAAAAAGATAAAGGGTAATAAACATCAGCACCAGTGGTCTAGTGGTAGAATAGTACCCTGCCACGGTACAGACCCGGGTTCGATTCCCGGCTGGTGCATTTTTCTCAAGCCATAATGATTTTTTTATATTATGTTAAAAATAATAAATTTTTAAATTCGACAACCCAATTTTATGCACACATACCGATCAGTATCATTACTTTTGTAATTTAAAAATAAAAAAATTGCTCTAAAATCTGTCCCAAAGTATTAGAATCGCTAAACAACGCACACACTAAATCAAGATGAATACAAAGAATATGAGAGAGAAAATTCAAGGAAGAATATTGACTAAAGAAAAAAAATCACACGCATTCAACCCGAAAAAAAATCACACGCATTCAACCCAACAAAAATCAACGCTAAATACTTTATTAAGAAAAGAACTATCTATTCAAAAGTTTCCTAATACAAAACAAATTAAAATCATCTAAAGCATGAAGAAATTGGAATCATCCTATGACCTGTTCTATCAACTTTTTTCGACATTTTCACGCCATAGTTTACCTTTACTTGAAAATTATATATGGCAAGTAAGTATTAAAATACTCAATAAGGCACTCTTTTATTAAGTCTAGACATGTGTGCACATTTACGAAGTCACTTGCTCATGATCTACCCTAAATCAATATATTTAACTTTTTTTTATAGTAAAAAACTAGTTAGATAGAAGTTTTCATTTTGTAGTTTAGTTTTATTGTTTTTATGTTAAAATGATTCAAGAAAGACTTTAACATTATAAATTTAACATAAATTCTAATTTAATGAAGAGTTACATCTGAGTTTTGTTTGTTGTCCCATCGTTGTGGGTTCTTTTTAAGCGACTAGCTTATAAATAACCAATTGTTGATTTAAAATATTTCATTATTTTAAAAAAATTTTGAGTTAATTTGAGAACAAATATCTAAAAATATTGCTAAACCGTTTTATCACAATTAGTCGTTTTATTCTACATCAACATGATAACCTACTAGGTGTTCTAGAGAACGTTTATTTATTGGTATTACACATTTCGTACTTGCAACGGCTGTGGTAGAATAGTACCTTGTCATAGTATAGATTTGAGTTCATCTCCTGATCAGTGCACTTAATTTCAATTTATTTTTTAAAATATTATCCGACTAATCTAACCTAATCATTTGGGTTGGTTTCAACCTAATATGCTCGTTATTCGAATGGTTGGTTTTTTCGAAGATGGAAAGAAAATGGCGACTCAAGACAAGCTCCATTGTGACCATAGCTTGGAACAACTTAATTAATGGGTGAATAAATTCAAAATGTCAATTATAAAAAATATAGCAATAATAAACTAGTCATACTTAGATACAAGAACCATACTCGAGTTGGAATAGTTTATTGATATATACTATTCTTCTGATACAGTAAAATGTCTATGATTAGCTATAAGAGGATAAAAAGAAACAACATGAAAATGCAGTGAGAAAGTGATCAAAATGGAGTATTTCTCAACAATTTCCATCATGATACACCTACACATTTAAAACCAAATTACAATAAACGCAAAATATACAAACTATAATAAGTATCAAAGTACTTTAGGTCGCTTCGCGGTCAGTATCGAACCGGGATTCACTATAAAATTAGTGCTATGTGATACAATCTGATTCATTGATAAACTTCAACGTTAATGCCCAAAAACACAATGAACAACATTTTTTTCTGCTACATGTACATCATTTAGACATTCTTTGAACTCATGATTTAATCAAACGGCTGCATTGACCAAGTGGGACAGCAAAATCATGTTCATATAAATACAAGGCAGCAAAATACATTGAGATCAGCTATAACTATTGACCACATACACTAGCTTACAATCTTGTATGACTGAAGTTGAATCCGAGATATTGGTATCAATCATATTCATCATAGCCATAATCTTGTTCGTAGTTTTGTGCTTCATCCATATTCTCATAATAGAGACCAGAACCATATGTTCCCTCACCATCATAATCATCTTCCTGCTCTAACTCACTTTCTTTGTGCTCTGTGGATTCATATTCTTTGGTCATATTCTGCGCCTTGTCAGTTTGTCCAGTCTGTTCCTCACGTTTCTTTTTCGACAAAGGCTCAGTACCACCCTGCAATGTAGATCACATTATAATATCTGTGAATACAAACATGGATTTGAATGAAGACAGAGAAATCCATTGCCAAAAAAACCTGAAAAGAGAGCTTAATCTTTTGAGCTTTTGATGAATTCATATGAACAATTCTTAAAAGTCAGAAAAAGAAATATATTTTGGTTGACAGCAAGGAAAATTAGTTTGAATATACTATTCTCACAAATGACAAGTCTTGTGATAGAAAATTTGCCTTGTTTAGTGCAAATTTATCCAAAATTTTCAGGTTTGAAGGCCAGCAATAAGGAAATTAGGAGGTTTGTCTTTTTATTAACAATGTTGGAGGTTTCTAAGCTGCAGGCAAGGGAGGACGATTTGGAAGATGGATTCAACAGGAACTTTTCAGCGCAATTCTGGGTGAAGAATCTCAACAATTCACCTAAGATTTCCAACGCTTTGTTAAAAGATTGCTCTAAGTCAAAATCTTCAAGGAAGATAGACATTGTTATTCGTTTCACAACATGAGTGAACATACAGTAAAAAAGTTGAAAAGAAAAATGCCTCTGGAAGCATTGCAGCTTTCAATTCGTTCCTGAGTGTAAAAACAAGTGAAGAACAAGATCATTTATTCTTCCATTGTTCATACATACAAAATCTTCAGCAGATGATATTTCAAGGTTCCAATCTTTCATCAGTGATGGACAAATGTAGCAAAAATTGTTCAGCTTCTTTGTGGCATTAAGTTTAGAGGCAAAGCCGAATGCTCATGGACAGACACAATTAAAGCTAATATCGAGCTTTATGAGCAGTTCGATTGGCAAGAGAACTAAAAATTTCACAACTCTTCTGATGCAAATTTGGGAGGTGCTTTTATGCTCTTCCTTCTTATAACAGTTATTTTTTCTTGCTTTTTTGTAATTGAATGAATGGTACAGTAGAAGATCCCATGTTGGCAGACTTCACAGACAATATATAATGTATGTATGAATGTATTGGTTATTAATGAAATAAAGAGGTGGAATGGAAACATACAGATTCGTCAAAAAGTTTCTCCAGCACATCGTAGTTGATTTTTGAGCTGAGTCTCTGCATAGAAATAACCAAAGAAAACACCTGTTACAATCACTATAATGACTAATACAATGTACAGTGAAGAATATTAGATGTCAACTCGAAAAAAGGGAAAAAAAAAATAGTTTCGACGTCAACAACTTAAAATAAGTACACATAATAAAAATGCAGATACCAGTACAAAATAAACAATAATTTAGTCCAATTATTGTCTATGAGCCAACCCTTAAACGGCAGCCACAGAGTGAAGACGCGGCAATCAGAACAAAGTCTATCAGTGTTCTGATCAGATTTGTTTGCAACTAAAAACTAAAAAATGAATTCCTGAATTGAAGTAGAACCTTTTTATTTAACATTTTTCGGGTGGCTTCTGCTGCTGTTTGCGCAGGAGAGGCATTTTTAGCTTCTGCTGCTCGTTTTCGTTGTCTTTCCTGCAAATTAGAATTATGAATCAAAATAAAAATTATAGATGTGAAAGAAAAGAAACACTATGAAGGATTACAAAGTATATAAATAACAATTCAAATAATACTAAATTCTCTACATCAAAAAAACCAAAAAAAAATAATCCAACCAGAACACCAAAATAGAGGCTAAGAACATTGACCTCCGAACAAAAGAGACTAATGGAGGGAGTAGCCAAAGGAAACTGAACATGTCTTCTAAAATTAAGTACTAGGGAATTTTGATGGAGCTTTTGATATAAATTTAGCGTTGTTGTACTATTCAGTCAACTTCTATGTCTTCTAAAATTTCTTTAAAAGAGGCACTCGAGCATGATTTTATTGAATTACCTTTTGGCATCTTTTCATTATTTTAAAATTCCAAACCTTTAATCTTAAGTGATGGCTCTAACAAGACGATACGTGTGTGGAAAGTCATGTTGTTACAATGCCAACCAAAAACATAAACCCATAAAAGCATAATCAAATTTTGAAAAGGAGAACCAACTAAAAAATGCCTAACCGCACAAAGCTCCCAGCCACCCAAATAAAATCCTTCAAAATCTTCCATAAAAGGTTTCACAAAGCTCCAAACCACCCAAATTCAAGCCTTCAAAATCTTCCAAAAAAGGTTTCACAAAGCTCCAAACCACCCAAATACAAGCCCTCAAAATCTTCCAATAATGAAACCTTTGAACTTCAAAATGAATATAAAAAAGGGTTGACACGGAAAAGATAGGAAGGCAACACAAAAAGAACTTCCAAAGCATATGAAATATCAAGAAGGGCTTAACATTGTTGGACAATCATAACAGACAAGTGAAACATAATTAGATCTTAATTTGTGGAGAATGACGGGCTGTAGTCAACAAGCCTCAATTAAGGAACGAAATTTGGAAACAATTGAAGGATCTTGCGCTAGTAATGATGTTGATTGTGAAACATCGACTGAATTCCTTCTATCATATCATCAACCGAAAAGAGACTTTTGAATGCTTCTACAAATTTATCTTTGACACAAAATTCATTGATCACTATATCAACTAAATGTAACGCAGATGCATCATCAAATTCGATATCATAAACAATTGAAGAGGAAATAGGATCCTTTGTAGCGGAAAAGCTAATGAGACTTTTGGTTAAAGTTACCTTTGATCCTAGCAGAGCAATCACTAAATGAGTGTAAGAGTTGGTAGGTTGTGAAGGAGGTTATTGTACCTTTGGTGAGGAGGTGAGGAGTCGAACACAACGTTCTTCCAAAATGTTTGGATTAATCTCTGAATTTTCAGGGATATTAGAGCAGTCTTTTAAGTATAATGGAAATGATAAGCTTATGACTTATAAGCCTATTTTTCAACAAGACTATAACTCAATTTTGGCTTTTCCCTCTTACAAGTGACGGTTACAATAATGGCAGGGAAGTGAACAATACCCGATCACATCCAGAAATGGATATAGGCCCATCGGGCAGGGATAATCATTCTGGTCCTGGGTGTGAATGAGAGAGGGATCCAGCCCTATTTAGTATTTTTTTAATATGTCATAAGGGGTATTTTTCTCTCTGTGAAAGGGATTCAGCCCGCATTAGGACGATTGTAGAGGCCCAAAGGCTGAAAATATGAATAGAGGCTGAGCTTATGAGCCTATTTTTCATTTTAGAGACATAAAGAGTAGATTTGGAAAGGTTGAAAATTTGAATAGATGGCTGAACTTATGAGCCTATTTCTCATTTTAGAGATCTGAAGAGTAGATTTGGAATGGTTTCCATTATTTTATGAAAATTAGCCGTTAGCAAGTTAACCATGTTACAGCCGTTGATAGGGATTTAACTACATTTGAGAGGCTGGCTGTTAGTTGTTAGAACTTTGTTAGTTGGTTAGCTTTGACTTTTAAGCCTATAAATACTCGAATGTGCATATAAAGATCAGATAATTGAGCAATAATCAAACTTATAGTTTAGATCAGATATGATCAAGGTTCTCGGATGTACCCATACAAAGAATGCATCACTATGGTACAAGGATGAACACCTCACGATATTATCATGCTTACTAGAACTTTATTTTAATAGGTCATAAGGGGTTATTATGACCCACAATCTCTACAAAAAGCAATCAGTTTCAAGGATCCCCAAACTTACCATCTCATAATTAGAGTTTTCACCAAAGATCCAATGCTGTGCATTAGTTGATCGACTGGATTGAGATATCTCATCAACCCACCCTACGAGTGGATTAGTTGATCGACTGGATTGAAACTCACTTTAATCTCAATCACTTTCTAGGAAAACAAAAAGTGTACAATAGGTTTAGGGTTACGATTGGGAAATAGTACACCCAATGTACTAGGTTCTGCCATGGCAATGCCAATCCAATCCTACTCAAAAGAAGATTTTGATCCTAGCTCAAATGGAACACTGGCTATCTGAGACACATTTTTGAGAGCTAGCTAGAAATAAAAGAAGCTCCTAGCTAAAGCTAGAAGGTGCCTCAGAAATCATAGAGGCCACAACTTCATCATGCCGGCAGTCTAGAAGTTTTTCCAGATTGCCTCCCATCAAATGAACCATAAGCCTTAGCCTAATAGCTGTCCCTAGATTTCCTTCAAGATCAGAAGAATTTACTAAATATGCAAGGGAAAAAACCAGAGAAAAAAAATTGACCATTTTAATCGATGGAAAGAAACCAATCAGAGAACTAAACATACAAAATCAAGAATGAAAACACATGAAGATAAAATCTGCTGCCAGTAAGAACAAGATGTATTATTATCTTGACATCAGAAATGTCATGCCGGAAAGCATTGAAATGAATCTAAAATCTATTCAACAGCTTGCCACTACTATCACTCAAATTTATGGAGAAACGTGGCACGTTTATATCATTAATTGCAGCACTTTTTTCTATAAGATACTAAGATTCTAGTAATATCTGATAAAAACAATTGACGTGAAAAATTCAGTTCATCCTGTTCATCTTCTCCATGAAAAATATATTCTTATGTCCACAACTAATCAAAAGGTGATGTTTACTTAAGTGTATACATACATATTTAATAGAACACAAATAAATTGTCAAAAAAAAAAAAAAAAAAAAAAAAAA
>NW_019272018.1:1009452-1088257 GCF_002738345.1 Cucurbita maxima
AAAAAAAAAAAAAAAAAAAAAAAAAAAAAAAAAAAAAAAAAAAAAAAAAAAAAAAAAACTACAAAAGAAAGAAGATGCAATGTCCTCTACTATATTAAAAAACTTAAAAGAATTCATCAAGTGTAAAGCTAAATAAGTGAATGGCAGAAGTGAAATACAAAAGAAAGACTAAAGAAACCTTTCTAGATTTTGCAACAGCAGCTGCCGCAGCATCTGCAAGATCCTTTGCTGCCTTCAAATCTGCAGAACAATTTTGAAAATTGGCCTCATAAGCATTCTTTGCAGCAGCAGCTGCTGCGTCCTTAGCTGCTTGTTCCTATACAAAGTATAACAGAGTTCAGTTATCAATAAGGAATAATTGGCAATAAATATAGCACAACACGCATAGTCCAGTTATGCAGCTTTTTTTCTCAGATAACTTTTCTCAAGTCTAAAAACCAAGAAATAGAATGAAAATATGTACCTCAAGATACTCCCGGTTCATCTCTTCCCAAATTATCTTTTTGTAATGCTTCTCTTCCTCATTGTGAAGATACCCGTCAACCTATGCAACATATTGATGTTTGAGTGGGTTATGCATCAAGTCTAGAATCAAGAGAGAATACTGAAAAATTCAAGATGATAAATCATGTAAAGAAGCATGCTCCAAAGTTGAAAACCCCTTATTTCACCCTTCTTTATTCACTCAACAATTATAGACAACCAGATAAAACATTTTTGTTTCTTTATTTATTTTTTTACTCAAGGAAAAAATATTCAAAATCGAGTGTGTCCAAAATCAAGAGTGCTTGTTGGTACTCAATATTCAATTCTTGTAGAATAAGGAAACAAGCCAACAAAAAGAGGAGGAAAAAAAAAAGACAAAAACAAAAGCAGAGGAAGGATAAAGATGTTAGAGAGACAGCAACGAGCAGACACTAAATGCTTCTCGTAAAAGTTCTGCTTTAAAACTCTTTTATTCCTTGGAACCTTTGTCAGGGATCCAAAGCTACACAAATCCATGCATTGGTCGATCATTAAAAAAGTTTGGATGGAGTGAAATTTTGGGCATTAATACTCCAGTGGACTTGGAAACAGTAGCTGGATTTTTTGGTTGCAAAATAGGATCCTGGCCTTCTACCTATCTTACCTGGGTACGGCTTCCAGGGATTGCAAAGAGTGGAACATAGGTGAAAATCATCGATGCCCTGGAAAGGCCATTAGGAGTGGAAGCAAATATGTCCATGGGGTGGGAATCGAAAAGGCTCAATTGTTTGGAAGCATGTCACTGAGAAGATTCATCACAAGTTACACAATTGGAAATATACCTGTATATCTAAAGGTGGTAGGCATACTCCTATTCAAACCACTCTCTAATTGTCCAATCTACTACCTCTCGTTGTTCCACCTTCCCTCAAAAGTGACTCGTTAGAAAATATTTTGAATGCACAATGTAAACTGGAAGACAACTCAACTTTCCAAACTTAAGAGAGGCCTTGGGATTGGTAATTAAAACAATGGAACGAGGCTCTCTTGGCTAAATGGATATGGCAGTTTCTACATGAGAAAAATGCTCTTTGGTGACAACTTATTGTGGCTACATATTACTTACCGAATGCTGAATGTTTATGACCATCTCTTATTTTAAGGGGGCTTTTCAAAGTCTCCTTGGAAGCACATTAGTCTCAACATTGCACTCATTGGTACTCATTCAAAAAAAGGGTTGGAAATGGGCTACATACAATTTTTTGGCACACTTATGGTTAAATGGTGAGAAATTAGCTCCTGCCTTACCACGACAAAAAAATTATCAAACAGGTAGCATGATATTGCATCTTTATGAATCCAACACATGCTGTTTGGGATAGCCTTTGGAGGGAATCTCAATGAAGCTGAAATTTTCAAATGTACTCATCTTTCTTACCTTCTATCCTCAAGACCCTTCAAAGTCTATTCCTGTTAGTTCTTTAATGGCAGATTTAATTCAACCTAGTGGTTCAACTTCAAACAACCTTTGTTATTTGGAAAGATGTTTATCCAAATACAATAAAGCATTTTCTGTGACTGGTCCAACTTCAAACAACCTTATTCTGTTATTTGGAAAGATAATTATCCATAGAAAATAAAGATTTTTTCAAGGGAGGTGTTGGTACTGTTGATTGTCTACAACGACAATATTCCACATTGTTCTTCATCTCCTTCTTGGTGTGTTATGTGTTTTTCTAACAATGAGACTCCAGAACACCTCTTTGGTTGTTCTTCTGCTTATGGATACTGGACTTCTACTTTAAAAGCTTTTGGTTGGAGTTTGGATTTACCAAACAATGTGTTTGATCTCTTAGCTTTGATTTTTGTGCATCATTCGTTTTATGGTCCAAACAAGTTGTTATGGTTGGCTTTTAACATGGTGCTCTTTTGGTCTCTTTAGAGTAATATAAATTATCAAATTTTCAGACACTGTTCTCCAATTTTGACACTTTCATAGAAATAGTTATTTTTAGTTCACAACCTTTTCTGATTATAGTCTTTCGTCTTTAATCACTAAATGGGGATCTTTATGTAATACACCTTTTGGTGGTGGCTAGGAGTGCTCAACTCCTTTTATTTCATTTACCAATGAAATCTTTTTTCTTCACTAAAAAAGTAAGCTCTGAGAAGCTTAACTAAGAATAAGCATAATGGAACAGTATGCTCACAGTAAATGAATAAAAAGGCATTGCATTGGTATAACTACTAAAGGTTCAACATGTTTACATGGAGAAAATGAGGACATTCACTTCGATTTCTGTGTGGAATTCCCATTTGTAAATATGCTTTATTGTCCAGATTTTTTAACAAACCTCGTTAGTGAATTGCCTTTTCTTAAATGAAAAATAAATGTGAGGGAGAAATGAGGTTAGTATGGGAGGAGATCAGTTGAAGGAAAGAAAAAGAAACAGAAAAGAATGCTGCACAGGTATGAAGAGCAGCAGAAGTAGGCATGATAAACTTGTTAAATTTTACCAATAAAGCTCCTCCAGATGAAGGTGAATTTTTTCTGCACCTCCTAAAGAAAGAATGACAGACTTTCGTGAAATTCTTTGACATCGCACACAAGATAAACTTCAATGTTAACCAAAATTTTCATAATTACCCGACCATGTAGTCAGGCTTGCGTTTTAACTATACTGAGGAGTAAAGTGGCAGACAAATCTTAGTAGAGATGTGCCAGATATCCAAACGGAAGAATTGAAGTATAAAGTAACCTGTAATATCCCAACAACCACAGGTGCTAGGTATTGAGTCAATGCAAGTTTAAATTTTCCCAAACATGCACTTAGAGTAGACACAATTGACAGAATCATTCCTCTAGAAAAAAATACAATATTTTATAGCACACTTCTTTCCAACTTTTTATGCAAATATCCATAGTGAAATGAACTAGCAAAAAAGAAAGAACGAAAGAAAGAAACCTCAATATCATCAATATCAGACCAATTTTCTGATTCATCAGAAGCACCATCGTCAAGTCCTCTTTGAGCTCCTGAAACATCATCATGCAACTCAGACAACGAGAAAAGAATAATAGAGATAGTCAACAGCCATTCTTGATGACTTCCTTAGCTATCTCTTGGTGTAAATTGTCATCTCTTTTTAGTACATATAGCTTTGATTAACTTTTGTCTGATTGGAGAAGTCTTCTGCTCATTTGGCTTGGGTTTTCCATCCTTTTTATAAATCTCGTAGATCAATCAAATTGAAAACCAACAACCATTAATGCATCATAAAGTAAAGGATTTGCATGTTACCCTTCCTTTCAGCTTCTTCTGTAGAAGAAACAGTTTTTGATGCATCCGCATGTGCACCGCCCAATTCTTTATCAGTCTATAAAAAAAAAACACATCAAAGAGAGACATAACGGGAAGAAAACAAAAGTAAATAAAAATAGAATCTCAATTTCTGTATCTAACCAAAGAACCTTGTTTCTATAACCACTGATACAAATTACATGCACAACTAGAAGATCAGAACTAAAGTAAAAACAGTTATGAAACTTGGTACTAGATTTCATTTTGTTTAATGTAATTCTAGCATAATACCCCAAATTTCACTAGCTACTCTTCAGTTTCTAGTCCACTGCTCCCTCAGTCGCATTAGAAAAAAAAAACATTTTTTTGGCACTTATCAAGCTCATACTAGCAGACTACTTGATAACACATGTTGCCTCTTGTGTACTTTTAATAGCAGCACAATCCACTCTCTTTTAGTGCAACTGTGACACAATCCATCACTTGATCAATTGACATCTCTCAACAAATTCATGACAGATGACTGAAATCAGACAAGTCCCAAAATACACCACCAATTCAACTATGAATCTCAAGCCTCACTTAGACCTTTACGTGCCACCTCAAGACTTACCTCAATACTTACCTCATTCCCTGGATCACTTAACATTGATATAAACTTTAAAAGGAAGAAATTATCAAATTTGAGTGAATGACACTACTTTGAAACGTTCTTAGCCTCAAAAAATTAAATTTTCCAGCAAATTTTTCAAAAATATTATTTGCCTGATTTTGAGTTTAGAATGGATCAAAACAGTGCTAATTTCTGTCGATGTCTCTTCACAACGAAGAAAATCATCACAACTTTTTATGATGCCAATTAGTAAGAAACCTAAACGAAAAGGAAAAAAAGGAGAATTTTGTTGAAGAAAACATTACATTGTTGCATGGGTTTAGCCCCCGTGGAAGTTTTCCAGTAGCAATAGAGTCATTAGCACCTTCCTCAACCATTGTTTTTGCCATTCTCTCTCTCTCAGCACACTGAAACGCTGGAGGATTTGATCCCCCATCGAGTCCTCCAGAAAGCTCAACAAACTGCACAAATTTCCTGGAGATTAAAAATGTGCAATTTACATATAACTTATTTTCAGCACAAAAAGGAAAAAGAAAGAAAGAAAGATTCACATCATCATAACAACTTTTACAAAGACCAAGAGCATATGGCTTCTTGCAGTCATTCTTATGCACGCAAAGTACTTCATCACCCGATTTATTCAAGCCATTTTTGGACCCATCAGTGCGCTCAGTAGAAGAGTTGCTTCCCTTGACCTTGTCTGCCATGACAATAAATTCCTCCATCTAAACAAGGAAATAATCAAGGAGTATTATCAATACTCAGGTTTATTCCCTGGTTTGAAATTAAGGAGCATGCAGGATAGATCTTCGCCCTTTGAATATAAACTAGTGATTTTAAATTATATAGTCATCAGCAAAAACATGTATGGCATACAACCAACTTTAAAATTCTTCTCTCTCAAACACTAGAATTTCCAGATGGAAGATATTCCTCAAGATCAATGTGCAAGGGCTTGAACAAAAATCAGAACATATGTTCCATGTATGGATAACAAATATTACAAACAAAAAATCCATATTAAAAATTTCATCATGTTGAGTTAGCAATAGTTAAGTCACCAATCAACACAAAAGCTGAAACTTATGAGTTAGGATCAACTTAAGTGTATCCATACTCCTACACTCCTCACACATAAGCTTGAAAATTTATAAAAGGCCCAACAAGTGGAAATCAATATTAATTGGGGAAGAGATGAGATTTTAGGGCTTTGGACTAAATATCTCATGCTCTGACACCATATAAAATCACCAATCAACCCAATAGTTTAAGCTTATGGGTTATGGTAATATGTCAACACTCCAACAAATACATTTTTTTTCTCTGACAGATAATTCACTATCCATTTAGTGTAAATATAAATCTAAATAAGTAAACCTATTTCAATGGCATAGGAGAGATGAGAATCCTGTTTTGACCACATAGGAAAAGTAAGACTCAAATTGACATGAAATGGGAAATAGTAATTATATATGTTGCACCAAGAATCTCCACAACGTAGTTTTATCAACAAAAAGAAAACAGTTTCTTCCCAACCACAATCCAATATAAGCAGCCTCAACTACACAAAGTCAAAGAATCCAAGCTTTTATGCCAAAAGGATAGCAAGCTTCTGTTACAGTAAAACAACACTTCTCAGTGAACTTGTGATGAATATAAATATTCCATTGCCAGCATCTCTAATAGCTTGTATTAAACAATATACCAATGATAGTAATCGACTTTCATAAAGCAAATCAGTTACCGTTAAGCTCCCAGATTCTGTATTCTCGAACTCAACTAGCCGCTTTGTCAATGTTGCATCACAAATATGCACAATTTTTATCTGGTACAAATTTATGAGATCATAAATAAGACAGCCACAAATGATATATCAAAAAATCAGAAGAAATAACAATGTAATCTATGCTAATTTTATTCTTGAGATTAGATTGTAAACAATAATCTGGACACTAATTGCATATCCAACATTTGTATTATATAACTGGGGTGTTATAGGAAATATATTGAAAAAAACTAAACACACCTCTGCCTCATAGCTTAAGTTTTTGCATCTATAATCCATCCCCAAAAAGAAGAAATAACAGTAGTTTCACCATGATGAACATGGTTCCTCGTGGTATAAGAACCCATCATGACTCCTCCTTTGCTTTCATTAAGAAAAATGAAAGCAAAACACAAAGGCATGTAAAAAAAACAAAGTTGATAGTAGTTTGATTTGTTTATCGAGGCTATATTTGAAGCCGAGCTCAGGTAATTTTATTATGTTTGTTATTAGTTGCTTTTCTTTGTTATTAGTTAATATATTAGTTAGTTAATGTGGTTAATTTGTTCAACCACCATTGTATTTACAGTTCATCGTCCCAGAAGCCAAGCCTATATATCTGCTGAGGCTTACCCTTTTGTACAATTTTCTTTAAAGACCAACAAAATACCGCCGTTAGGCTTTTGACCCCACCAAAATTGGTATTAGAACTTGAATCAAGATCTAGCCAAGAAGGATGACTAACACCAAGGAATCGGAATAGGGTAAGGGAGAGATCTATTCCAACAAGCTACATCCGACTGAGCTAGATATTGTATTGGTGATGTATAACATTTTCTCTCACTTCACTTAGAACTCTCTTAATCCATATACCCTCACAAATGTCACAAGACAAAGCTCTCGATTCTACCTCAACACTACTACTTGCAACAAGTTTTTTACTTCTCCAAGTTACAAGATTGCCCCATATAAAAGAGCAATAACCAGAGGTAGATTTTCAATCTGTAATATCACCTACACAGTCTATATCAGAATACACTTCAACATTTCTCTCCTTGGTTTTTCTAAAGAATAGTCCTTCCCCTGAAGTAATCTTCAAATATTTAAGAATTTTGTACACAACTTTCATATGCACTTCATTAGGACGGTGCATAAATTAACTAACCATGTTGACTGTGAATTTAATATCTGGATGTGTTTGAGAAAGACAAATGAAACGTCCTACAAGGTGTTGGTATCTACCCCAGTCAACTAGTGCAATCTTTTGATTAAGTCCAAGTTCCTTTGTGAGTCCAAAGGAGCTTTTTTTTGTTTGCACCCCAGGACGTCCATTCCTTTAAGATTTAGTACATATTTTCTTCGGGAAACAACTATATCTTTAAGAGATTGAGCAACCTCCATAACTAGAAAATATTTGAGGAGATTCCCAAGATCTTGGACCTCAAATTCTTTTCCAAGCGATTCTTCAATATCTGCAATTATGTTTCATCATTTCCAAAGAGAACGATATCGTCAACACATACTATTAAGAGAATAATCTGAGTTTCTAATCTCTTCTTCAAGAACAAAGTATGATCTGACTAGCATTGAGAATATTTAAGGCTAAAAACAAGAGTTGAGCAATCTACCGAGCAAGTCAGTGAAGAGACTTCTGAAATCTGCATACTTTTGTTGGATCAATGTTCTATTTATAACCAAGAGGAATATCCGTGTTCTTCCAAAACATCATTCAAGACCTTTTGGATGTCCTAAGTGCTGAAGACCCCCAATCAAGATTGGCCGCTAGAGATAAGATGATTTTTATAATGTTGAGTTTAGCTACCTGCGCAAATGTCTCCTAATAGTCAATCCCAAAGGATCGAGAGAATTCTCTGGCAACAAGTCTAGCCTTGAATCTTTTGAAACTCCCATCTACTTTATACTTCAGCATAAAAATCTACCTACATCCCATCATTCACTTTCCACTAGGCGAATCTGTCGCTGTTCATGTGTCGTTCTTTTTAAGCGCGTCAATCTTGTCTTTTACTTCTTTTCTCTATCTGGAATGCCTTAGAGCTTCATGGATTTTGGCTGGTAAATGAACACTATCAACAATAGAACCAAAAGCTCAATAAGAATCGAATAAACTATCATATGACACAGTTTCCAATTGGGTACATGGTACAACTTTAACCCCTTCCTCACTACAATTGGCAAGTCTAAATCATCAACGTGAGGAATCACTGTATCATCCAACTCACCTTTATCCCTCTGATGGATTGTTTGGTAGAATTTAAAACCATTTCAAACTCTTGGGAGGTTGTTAAATTTGAGACCTATCTGCTCAACTTGCTTGTTTCTCCTTGGATAAGGGATGAGTCTTCCACTAGCGATCTAAGGAATCTTTGTAATGGGTGTTTGAGAAGAGACCTCTTCTCGGGCTTGGAGAAATATGATAGGAGTATCAATTAGAGAAACGGGAGTGCTACGTGAAGGAATCATCTAAGGATTAGATGAAATGAACAACTCTAGCAAAGTTTCAAGTAAGGAGGTCCAAGCCTGATTATCACTCACACCCTCCCCTTATGATCAATTTTAGAGTAAAATGGAATATCTTCGATGAAAGCAGCATCCATTGTAACATATGCTCGTTTGGGAAGCCTCGTTGATTGGTTGAGCATCCCACCAATATGCATTTGTGTGCTTGAAGGTTCTAATTTGCTACAATGTTGGGAATGGATATGAACAAAGGTGTTGCACCCAAAGACTTTTGGGACCAAATCAAGGATGAGAAAAAATTTGAAGGAAGACCTTGTGAGGAGTAGCCAAGTTATGAATATAAGAAGGCATAAGATTTAGCAGGTTTGTGACAATGAGAATTGCCTCTCCCAATCAGGTGCTGACGGCAATGAGGTGCTGACTGTGGTGGCAAGGTGTCTGATGGCAAGTTGTCTGATGGCAAGTGTCTAATGGCAGCAACTTCAACCGAAGCACTAAACCCACATAGTGTCTGAAGAACAAACCCCAAACAAAGGTTTCAGTGAACTATGATCGCAATGCACATGCAAATGATGACAAAAGTTGACAATCAAAGATTCCATGCAGATGATGAACGATGACTAGTGAACGAAGGTGATGGCTCCAACGTAGAAAGCTGGTTGGTGAACGAGCACGAAGAAGAGAGAAATGATGTTGAAGCCCAACCGAGGTATAATGAGTGACAACTAGGATGGTGTTGACGATGAAGGAGTTGCCGAAACAAGGTTATGTCGGTGAGAGATGATGACCAACAACTAGAATTTATAGCATCTAGGGTTTATTACGACTAGGGTTTGGCTCTAATACCATCAAGTTTTAGGAGAAAATATTCTTCACAGTATTCTCAACTAAAAATTTACTTTGTAAACAAAAAGGAAACTACTCTAATTAACCCCTAAACTTTTGGGAGCATAATAAATCTAACTTTCCTAAAATGTTGTGTACGCCCTAACTTTGACACTCAATTTCAACATCTAACAAATTGTTGAAATATAAAATGAATATAGATTGACATGAATCCTAGACAATTGAACTAGAAAGTACTACAACAATAGGTAAAAATGCATATTCATTCCATACTACAACAATAGATAAAGAAAAAGAAAAAGAAAGGAGAACAGTCTACTTGGTAATCATTATGTAGAAAAACAACGTTCCTTATCAAAAAGAAGTACAAAAGGAAAATATTAACATTCTAATTTCAAACTTACTACAAGAGAAAAATCAACACTACTTACAATATCTGACTTGGTACACTTGGCACCGTGAGAAAGTGCAGATATGTATAAAGCCGCACCACATAGGCCACTGGGCTTTCTTCCTGTCTGCAAGAATCTTTTGAATTCAAAATCAACTTCAAAAAGAACTAACATGAAGTCGATAGAAAATACGGTAGTTCCCATACCAGACCTGCATCCAATCACGCTTCATGCTGGTTATAATCTTCAATGCAGTTCTGGAGACCTCCTTTTTCATTCCATCGTCCTTCATTCCTCCAAGCAAGCCTAGGAACAATATTGTTCATCAGACAATAATATTCAAAATGTTAAACCTACAAAGCACTAACACAGGACTTGAATATGCATAGCATGACAACATGTTAATTTCTGGGGGAAAAATGTAGGACACCAACACATTGGGCACACGTGATTTTTTTTTATGATTATCTTTTGATATGCTTTCTAAAAGCATGGTCACTTCGGCCATCACTTGTAAATTTTCTCCTCTATCACATCATTACAGTTTTTCATCTCTTTTGTCCAATTGAACAGGTTTTGTGTAACTCCCTTGGATTGGGTCTTCCCCTTTGTAATTTCATACCATTAATGCAAAATGTTCTATATCCAGAGATGTCCAGTAACGCTTATCGAGTCCAAAATTGGAAGAATTGAAATCAAATTGTGTTTAATCTATACATACAATCCAATCCGAGGGAGGTACTGAAAGAACTGGTCCACACATGCAAGGTAGCTGATTCTCTCGCTATTTACTCAATTCTAACCTCGTTTTTTTCAATTGTGATTATTTCCTAGTATAGGTTTACAATTGCTCATTTCCTTCATACATTCAATAGCTTCTTCTATTTATTAGGTTTCATGCTTCTTTTTTAATGTACTTCTTCATGAACAGCACAAGAAAAGTCAGTTTTACTTGTAATCAACTTTTCTCAATGAAAATTCAGTTCATCAAAAAAAAAAAAAAAAAAACTTGCAACTCAAGTGATATGAAATACTTACATTGAGTATATTTATCAATAAAAAGGGAAGGATCAACCAGCTTTTGAACAATAGGGTGCTCTTCAAGTCTAAGCACTTTACAAAGTTGCAAAAATACAGCACCCAACACATAGCTGCAAACAACCTCAGAGGCATAAAAATACTAATATATAAAACTTAAAGATTCACAAATCAAAAGGTTAAAGTGAAGGAAAAGAAACCCTTACACATTTATCCTCAAATAATTTGAAAAGTCAATTAGAAGATATGGCTTATTCTTTTCCCTACAAAACAAAGTACGAGTTTAATATTAGTGCATCATACATTATTCAACAAATTTTTGGTCCACGTCCAATATACATGCAAATGTGCAGGCACATCTACAGGGAGAGTTAAGAAACGGTGAGGGTTCATGAACATGGGAAAGGTCACCATAGAATTACTCCAAGATGTTTTCCCAAACACAGCATCATGAAGCCCATAACTACGGGGGGGGGGGGGGGAACTTTTTGTGGAAACCAATCAAACAAATCATAGTAGTTCAAATGGTCCCAAATGAGACTATATCGTACATAAGGATAGCCTTTTCATTTCCTGAAAAGCTTCTAGGGGAGGTCATAAGAAATTAGTTTCTAAGAAATCACTTGAATGGCCTTGTGCTACCAAATCTAAATCATCACTCAATGCAACAACAAAAGAAAATATACAATCAGTTTGAATAATTGTAATTCAGGGAAGGGGAAATCTCCTACCGACAAGCAATGTAAAGGCAAGCAGCCTGCACAAACTCCGTATTGCGTCCCCTCGTAAAATTTCTCTCTAAAGCAATCTTCAGTGCAATTTAAAGATGATGAAATATCAATGAAATCAAAATGTATACATATAAACATCCCACACATAGGGCTCAAACATAGAAACTTACTCTATAAAATGCCCCAGCTACACGAATTATTTCATCACTCTCGCCCATATTTAAACCATTCCTCATGTATCTCATATCTTCAAAAGCTGATATATGATAAAATTGTTAAAAATATACTTGCCTAATTTTGAACAAACTTTGTAGTTTATAGTGTTTAAGAAAACAAGTATAACACAAGTTTGTCATAAAAAGAGAGTAAATCATAAAGCAAACCTCTATTCAGTGTCCTTTCCCGTGAAGCAGAAAAATTACTCTGAATAGATCTAACAAAATTTCCTGACAATTGACTCTGCAAGTTCATTCAAACATCAAATAGGAATATTTCAGCAATGCCACAATGTCCTAACAAGAGGGGAGGGTTGACAATTTAGAAGCATAATAACAATACAATATTATATATTACAACATTACCAGTTAAACAAAAACGAAGTAGGAAAGATGAAGACGGAAGGGGGACTTTAGCGAAACAACTAGAATTTAAGTACCTGCCCTCCAGAATCCTTCGTAAAAGTGGGATCTTGAGAGAAATTGTAAAAATCCAATACCTTCCCACACATATCACAATATCTATCAAACAGATATACAAAAACCAAGAAAGAAAAATCAGAAAGCTAGGAATGTATAGTGAATCATAAGCCCAAGCAACAGAGAGAACCAATCTTTTCAAGTTTTCAAATTGTCGTAGATTATATTTTAAAACTAAATACTGACAGGAAACCAGCTTCATCTCGAGACCCAGCAACACTTTTTACGCAATTACTGCACCACACCATGTTTGTGGTGTGTCACTGAACAATGGTCTGCAAATTCAAAACGCCTCAGTACAAACACCAAAACAATTAGGAAAATAACAAAGAAAATATGAAGTTCCTTTAAATCGAATTAGAAAGTAAAAAAAAAAAGTACGCAATTAGTTTTGAACAGCATACGGAAATGAAAATCGAACTTGGGACGTGAGTTCAAACAGGAAATTCCAGTAAAAATTAAAATTGGCATAGGAACACAAGCTGAAATTTTACATAGAAATGGGAAAAGTATGTCGTAACTGATGAGTCAACAAAAAGTAGAAAGAAAAAGCTGATTCAACTTGGTTGAATCAAAGAAACAAAACAGAAGAAAGAAAAGAAAAGATATTCGATCGGAGCAGACCTCGACGGCGAGCGAGGGAGGGCAGAAGACGGAGGATGGGCGTGGCAGCGGCGGAGGTTGCAGCAGAAAGGAAGATAGGAAGAGATGAAAGAAATCAGAGTGGCGTGCCGGTGGCGGTGGGATTCAGCTTGTTTTCTTTTTTTTTTTCTTTTTTTTTTTTTCTTTTTTTGTAAAAGAGATAAAAAATAATAATAAATAATAAATAAAACCAAATTATAAAATTTCTTTTATAAATGTTAAATTTATACTCCATATGCGAGATAGGCTTAAAAAAAAAAAGAAGCTAGATGGAATATTATTAGGGTATGATTATTGAGGTGGAGGAATCCATAGGAGGCTCACATATTCAGTTATACGAGCATTGTCCCACTGATTTTTTTCGATCAACGAACAAGGAGCGAAGTAGCTTTACCACATTGGTGAGGGACAAACCATATGCAGCGAAACGTGCACATGTGCTTCTGGCCTTCTTTGTTGAAAACAGCTCTTTCACTATGTCTTCGTCTTCTCTCCTGTGGCTACCTCGTACGACTTTAACTTAGTTGAAGACCTCGTTCATGCCTTTCAGGATTAGTCGCGGTGTTACAAACTCTCTTGATGGAATATAATAATATCTGAGCTCCTGCTTTGCTTGCGCTAAAAAATGAACGTTGTAAACTCTTTGATGACATACTCCTTTATAAGAAAAAAGACGTGATAAGGCAACTCTAATCCTCAACGATCCAAGCTTTTGTTGAAGCAAGAACCCTTAATCAGAGTAATTAACTCCTCCTTATACAAAATTCGGATCAACTAATAGATAAGACTAGAATTAGATTATCTCTTACTCCTTATACAAAATTCGGATCAACCAAGAGATAAGGCTAGAATTAGATTATCTCTCAGGATCGAAGATCTAGAATTAACCAAGAGATAGAGCTAGAATTAAATTATCTCGATCGAAGATCTAGAAGCAAAATTTGGAAACCTTGTTCTAAATTGAGTCACTTCACAATCAAGAAGTAGATTATCTCTTACGATCATAGATCTAGGAGTAAAATACAAAATTTGAAAACCTTGTTCTAAATTGAGTCACTTCACAATCAAGAATTAGATTATATCTTACGATTAGAGATCTAGGAGTAAAATAGGATCGAAAATCTAGAAGCAAAATTTGGAAACCTTGTTCTAAATTGAGTCACTCCACAATCAAGAATTAGATTATCTCTTACGATTAGAGATCTAGGAGTAAAATTTGGACACCTTGTTCTAGCAAAATTTGCAACCTTGTTCTTAATTGATTCGCTTCACAATCATTATCTCTTACGATCAGAGATCTAGGAGTAAAATTTGGACACTTTGTTCTAGCAAAAATTGCAACCTTGTTCTTAATTGATTCGCTTCACAATCATTCCTTGTTCTTAATTGATTCGCTTCACAATCATTCCTTGTTCTTAATTGATTCGCTTCACAATCATTATCTCTTACGATCAGAGATTTAGGAGTAAAATTTGGACACCTTATTCTAGCAAAATTTGCAACCTTGTTCTTAGTTGATTCGCTTCACAATCAAACTTGATCAAACGCTTGACTGAATGGCTCGAGTGCAATTCTATCATTGCAACTTAGAAATGACAAATATGATACTCGAATGTCTAAGGAAAACGTCTCAATTTAAGATCTAAATTACATTTTCATCAACGAATTTGATTTTTACGTAAGATATTGTGGATATTTATAGTCTCCTGTGGATTTATTCTCGATTCTCTTTGATCTCCACACATGACCATTTGACCCTTACATATTTTTTAATTTAAAAATAATACCTTCAAACTTGATGGCTTAGATGACAAGTTTGAAATTAATTGAGTTCTCTCCGCTCCAAGTAGGTTCGAATTCTGTTGTTGACACTTCTTAGAGATTTTATAAAACAAAAATGAGGAGAGAATCGTCTCATTCTCGGTTCAGCTAATGTGAAAAATTCCCACTCTACCCCCATGACAAAAGCAAATATGCATTTCACCACTTAACCAAGAATATAGATACATTTTATAAAGCTTAGGCACTCCACAGAGCCTTCTGTTCCTCAAAGCTTCCAATAACAGCGGTTTGGTTTTGATCAGCCAATGCATTTGCAAGATGTTCATAAAATGCAAGTGCTTCGACACTCTCCAAAACCCTCACCCACTTCCCTTCCTTCTCATCTATAATTGTCTGCCCTACTTTTGATTCACCTCCCTCTGTGATTACTTTTACAGCCTTCAATCTGAATGCTTCCTTCAGATTCCGATGCCTTCCACCTAAGCTCACTGCCCCAACCACTTCTCCTAAGAACATGTCCTGCACAAAAGTTCACGACTTTAAGGACTTTAAGGACCGTTTGATAATGATTTTGTTTTTTTAGAATAATGTTTGGTTACAATCTAGGTTCCATTTTATAATCCACCCCACTTCATGGCCCAGCGTCCTCGCTGGCACTCATTATGCTTTGTTCCCCTCTCCAACTGATGTGGGATCTCACAATCCACCTTCCTTCGGGCCCCAGCATCCTCGCTGGCACTCGTTATGTTTCGTTCCCTCTCCAACCGATGTGGGATCTCTCAATCCACCCCCTTCGAGGCTCAGCCTCCTCGTTGGCACATTATCCAGTGTCTGGCTCTGATACCATTTGTAACAGCCCATGCCCACCACTAGCAGATATTGTCCTCTTTGGGCTTTCCCTTTCGGAGGGACTTTCCCTCAAGGTTTTTAAAACGCGTTTGCTAGGGAGAGGTTTCCACACTCTTATAAAGAATGTTTCGTTCACCTCTCTAACTGAAATGGGATCTCACAAGAGAAGTGACGAGAAAACAAATACAATTTTAAAATACTAAATAGGATCAAACGAGCCCAAAATGCTATCAAACTTACTTTGACTTTGATCTAAAATGATAGTAATTTTCAACTAGGATGGAAATTCAATGTCTAAAGAGCCTAGAATGCAGATGGATTATAAATTCATGTTCAGCATGAAAAATCTCTATGATGACCAAAAGCCAGCGAAGATGAAGAAACTTAAGGAACAAAAGCAGATTCTATATAGAATAATCCAAGTTAAGGTAACTTTACCACATGATGGTACTGGTTATACTTCTGCTGAAGGCGATACAGCCTGAAGAGTAGACGTCGAGCGAACCGTGCTTCATGAGTTCTGTTTCCATGCTTCAACTTTTCGAGGATCTTAGAGAAAGAACTTACATTTCGTTGCGTGTTCAATGGGATAAGTGTAATGTTCAATCCCGAGCCTAAAACCAATTCTGCAGCCGTCGGGTCGAGAAAAAAGTTGAATTCTGCATATTCATTTGAAGGTATAGTGAACACATTTCCCTCGTCTCTAGAACTTATATGTCCTCCAGTAATGTATACCTCCTGCAACAACAAATAATTGAAACAATATTTCAGGAATGACATTTAGAAGGGAACAAGGAGAATTAGAAGAGTATATTGGTAAATAGTAGGGTGGTATTTGGTTATAAATAGAGGGAGTGAGGAAGAAAGAAAGCATAGATTTAGTGCTTTGGTGAATGGCTTGAATGATCTCAAGAGTTAGGAAGGGTTCAAGCACCTCGAATTAATAGGGTTCTCTTATCTTATAAGAGCTCAAGCTCACCATTAGCAAATATTATCCGCTTTAGCCCATTACATATCGTTGTCAGCCTCACGGTTTTAGAACGCGTCTACTAGAGAAAAGTTTCCACACCCTTATAAGGAAGGTTCCGTTCCCCTCTTCAATTGATGTGGGATTTCACAATCCACCCCCTTGGAGACCCAGTGTCCTTGCTAGCACATTGCTCGATGCTTGGCTATGATACCATTTGTACAGCCCAAGCCCGCCACTAGCAGATATTGTTCGTTTTGGCCCCTTACGTATCACTATCAGCCTCACAGTTTTAAAACGCGTCTACTAGGGAGAGGTTTCCACACCCTTATAAAGAATGCTTCGTTCCACTCTCAACTGGTACTCCATTGGTGTTGGATGCTGAAATGCAATGATCTTAATGCTAAAGGATCAAAAATATTGTTTTCATTATGCAGTTAATCTTCTTTCACCACATCATAAATCCTTGATGATAAGTAATATGCCTATACAATAAATGAAAGGTTACGGTTGTTTACCTGAATCCTTGAGCTTATGGCTCTAGAACGTATAATTTGAGCGAGATTCGTCAAAGGTCCATTCGTTAAAACGGTAATTTTCACCCCCGGATCTAGAGATTGTACAACATCTGTCCAAACATCAACTGCAGACATTTGTCTGAGACCAGGGTGATCAGTGTCTCTAAATGCTCCAATCTTTACTGAATTTTCAGCTGTATATCTGAAGGAAAAAAAAAACATGAAAGCTTGGTTTTGTCCATAATTTGATCTCTAGTGCAATGTAATGTTACATGTGTTTGAAGACAGGACTAAGTAATATCATTCATTAAGATCTCAACAGCAAATGATTTTCCAGATAAAATCATCATATTTAAATTTCATTTAAATCAAAACTATTCCCAATGGTCGACCGAACGTAATTTTGTTTCCTAGTCATCGCATCGACCCCCATTCCACTCATCCATAGATGAACCTGCACTCCCTGCTATAAGCTCGGAGTAACACCAAAATTTTCTTTTCATTAATATTTTGATTCAATTGAACCAAGGATTTTTGGAGTATTTACCTGTGAGATCTCATATTGGTTGGGGAGGAGAACGAAGTATTCCTTATAAAGGAGTGGAAACTTCTTCCTAGCAAACACATTTGAAAAACCTGGAGGGAAAACCCGAAAGGGAAAACCCAAAGAAGACAATATCTACTAGTAGTGGGCTTGGGCTGTTACAAATGATATCAGAGCTAGACACTAGGCAATATGCTAGCGAGGAGGCTGAGCCCCGAAGGGGGTAGACATGAGGCAGTGTGCTAGCAAGAACGCCAGGCACCAAAGGGGGTGGATTGGGGGTCCCACATCGATTGGAGAAGGGAACGAGTGCCAGCGAGGAGAACGAAACATTCTTTATAAGAGTGTGGAAACCTCTACCTAAAAGATGTATTTTAAAAACCTTGAGGGGAAGCCCAAAAGGGAAAGCCCACCACATGAAGTCCTCGACATGTAGGATTGTAAGATGTTCAAGCTATTTTGTCAAATAAAATTTATGGTAAGTTAGGACGATTTTAAGTGAAGCATTGTTCCTATAAAATCAATTTAAAATGATCTAAAATGTTTATAGTGTTTTTAGAATCACTTTCTATTTAACCAAACACCATGAAATCTTTGAAAAGTGCTCTTTAACTAGCATTACTCTCCTAAAAGCCTGGCCAAACTCATACTTCCACACCCAGTTCTTCCAATACCAAATCATGAGGAGATCTTATATGAAGATAAATGCATTCGAAAAAAAGATACCTTCTAGGACTACGAGGCAAGTCTCGAGCGAATCCATAAAGTGTATCGGAGTCCAAGAACCCACCGCTACCATGAGGAATGGCATTGATATACTTGCAGTCTCCAATAGAAGGGAATGATGGATGTGCTTCTCCAATGGCAAATACATCGCCGAGACCAACTGAAATGTCGTCACGACCCATCATATGTAATACATCATATACGATGTCTATTGTTGCAGCCGTGGCCCATCCATTTGGGCTAATTATTATTCCCTGTAAAATGATATGTTAGTCTTACAAAAGAAAGAGAAACTTTCATGCCTTAGCTTCATATCAAGTAGGAAGTAATAGCCCCTCCTGAAAAAGATTTGAAGTTCTCCTTGAACGGGCATTCAAGCACACAATTCTTGGTTTTTGTAATAAACTTGACTTCAACACTTTTACTAGACTTGATTGATTTTAGAAGTTCATCAACAAAATCTATATTGAGTTTAAGATTACCGCTAGCAGATATTGTTCTCTTTGGACTTTCCTTTCTAGAATTCTCATCAAGATTTTTAAAACATGTAGGCTAGGGAGAGGTTTTCACACTCTTATAAAGAATGTTTCGTTCCCCTCCTCAACCGATGGGATCTAATAATCCATCTCCTTTCAGGTCCAGTGTCCTTACTGGCATTTGTTCCCTTCTGCAATCAATGTGGGACCCCCAATCCACCCACCTTTGGGTTCGGGGTTTAGCGTCCTTGCTGTCATACCACCTCGTATCCACCTCATTCGGGGTACAGTCTCCTTGCTGGCACACCGCCCGGTTCTAGCTCTAATACCATTTGTAACGGCCCAAGACCACGGCTAGCAGATATTGCTCTCTTTGGCAAAAGCCCTTCCAGGATTCCCCTCGAGGTTTTCAAAACGCGTCTGCTAGGGAGAGGTTTCCACATCCTTATAAAGAATGCTTCGTTCTCCTCCCCAATCGATGTGGGATCTCAGAATCCACCCCCCTTCGGGCCCAACTTCCTCGCTGGTACTTGTTCCCTTTTGTGATGGACGTGGGCCCCCAATCCACCCCCTTCAAGGCCCAGCGTCCTTGTTGGCACACGGCTTCGAATCCACCCCCTTAAGGGAGCAACTTCCTAGCTGGCACATCGCCCGATGTCTAGCTCTAATACCATTTGTAGTGACCCAAAACCACCGCTAACAGATATTGTTCTCTTTAGGCTTTCCCTTCCAGGATTCACCTTAAGGCTGTTAAAAGCGTTTGCTAGGGAGAGGTTTCCACACCCTTATAAAGAATACTCCGTTCTCCTCCCCAACCGATGTGGGATCTCACAAAAGCCACAGTAATAGATTTTAGGAAACTAAACGCAAAATAACACCATACCTTTAGATCGATGATTTCAACTGGTGTCTTCAAGAGATAGAGAAGAGTAAGAAAATCTCCTGTGCTCATATCCATGTCAAAAATAACTGGCTTTCCTAGCAAATTCTTTCCAATTTTTGGTCTATATAGTACTTCCTTATACTTAGGAAACTGAGCTCTAAAATCAAACCTCCCTGATTGGCGAGGACTATTTAGAGCCTGCATTTTATACAAAGTAAAGCCTTCATTGAAAAAATAAATGAGGTAGAAAACGTAACAACGACAAAAAGCTGCCATATTACTCTTACATCCAGGAAGCTTAAATAAAACGCTTTATCAATTATGGTGTTGGTGTTGAGAGATGACTTAGCCGACACAGCAACCAGAACTTCAACAGATTCAGAGCCCTCTGCCTCCTTTGTATAGCCATCCTATGACCATCATATGGAACTCTTTAAACTTCTACTAAAGTTTTAGAATCGTTTACAAGAAACTTCATCAGCAACAAAAACATACAGCCATTAGACTTCATCAACTTTTCAACCAGCTAGCCGTCTATATCAATAAACATGTGAATAATCTCTTGGACATACCTTACACTTGCCCTTCTCAAATGAAACAAGGCAGAATGGATCTAGCATTCCTGTCTGAACATGGCCACTGTGCACCCCATTCTTCTGGACGCCAAATTTTGGGATTAAACGACCATCAACGAGTGGATTTGAACCATCGGAGATCCCATACGGTTCATTTGATGTAACAATAGTGATATTTAAATATTCCATCTTTGAATATGCATTATTTCCACCCCCTCTGTCCAGATTAAGCATTTGGGCCAAAGCTACACCAACCATAAAAGAATCCCACATCGAATACATCTGTGAAAATGCCAAGTCACTACAATGAACATGTAAAATGGCATCTTTCTTAATGAAAGATAATTGAATCAGTTATGGAAGATTACTTCAAAAAATCCACCGCCGGACCAAGTATCATGAGCCATTTTCAAGGACTGGAAACAATATTTAGCCTCATATGTGTTTTGTCTCTGTTCAAATGCCAAATATACTTTCTTATCCACAGGAATTGTACTTGTTGCGTCTAGAGGAACAAGAGTAACAGGAATTCCAGAATGTAGCACCTGTTTCTCGAAGAAGCAACACTAATATTAGATGCAGATTCCAAAATTACACAAAAGAAAATATGGATATGTTTGGGAGCTTTTAATCATGCTAAATGTGCTTTTCCCTGGCCCAAAGCATTTTCTCACTAGAAATTTCATATTTGGAAGTAATATAAATGTAACCGTCCAAACCCACTATTAGCGGATGTTGTCCGCTTTGGCCCGTTACGTATTGTCATTAGCCTCATGGTTTTAAAAAGTGTCTGCTAAGAAGAAGTTTCCACACCCTGATAATGAATGTTTCATTCCCCTCTCCAACTGATGTGGGGTCTCACAATCCACCCCCCTTAGGGGCCCACCGTCCTCGCTGGCACACCGCCTGGTGTTTGTCTCCATTACCATTTGTAACAGCTCAAGCCCACCACTAGCAGATATTGTCCGTTTTGACCCGTTACGTATCGCCTTCAGCCTCACGGCTACTATGAAGAGAATCTAACCCTACTCCGACCAGTGTCTTACGCCGTCCAATGATTGCCTCTAATACCATTTGTAACAGCCCAAGCCCACCGCTAGCAGATATTGTCCGCTTTGACCTTTTACGTATCGTCATCCGCCTTACGGATTTAAAACGCGTCTGCTAGGGAGAGGTTTCCACACCCTTATAAAGAATACTTCATTCCCTTCTCTAACCGATGTGGGATCTCACAATAAAAGTATATTATAAATAAAATAGTCAACAGCACCTTAAACTACAAGCAGTAATAGAGTATTTTTAGCTCAAGTGATGGATAGCAAAGCACTTAAAAATATTATAAAAACACTCCCAAACACACCAAAACTCCACTAGCAGAAGGATACATGAAAAAGAAGAAAGAAAAACAAAGAGAGAAGGTTTCATATCAGAGGTTCATAACTTTTCAAAATTTCTAATGCAAATGATTTAGAACATTTGACGCATATTATTCATCATAGATTAGAAAGTTAATAATCAACTTATAACAACAGTACGTAGAAATTACCGTATAGGCAGCAAAAGGGTCTCCAAATATATTGAACTCAGCATATGGATTTTCATTTGGAGGCCACAAGTTCCCAATATTGTTGCATGTCTTCCCATGAGATTTATCAGCATTAGGCGAGCAAGTTTGTCTAATAGCACCCCCCATGGCATATATATGCTTTATATTTTTCTTCAAATGAGGATTTGTCATAAGAAATATAGCCAAGTTTGTATGAGCTCCCATTACAAAAACTGTAGTAGGCCCTGCAGAGATTGCATCTTTCATCACTTGCTGTGCAGTTGGTTGTTTCATAGGAATATATCTCCTCTTACCCTGTCAATGATCAACATATTAAAAGAAACGACCAAGTCCATCCAAATTACTATTTTACTATTTTAGGCTTATTTTCAATTTCCTACAAACTTCAAGACATTGCTCCTCTTGGTTTTGTCCAAAGTGATGCACGTATGTTTATTGAAGATTTACCATAACTATAGAGACCAATAATGTAATAGCCCAAGCCCATCACTAGTAGATATTATCCGCTTTGACCCGTTAAGTATCACTGTCAGCCTCACGGTTTTTAAAACGCGCCTATTAGGGAGAGGTTTCCACACCCTTATAAGAAATGTTTCATTCCCCTCTTCAACCAATGTAGGATCTCACAATCCACCCTCTTTGGGGGCTAGCATCCTCGCTGGCACACCGCCCGATAATTGGCTCTATACCACTTGTAACAGCCAAAGCCCACCATGTTAGGAATAACGACTCTCCACAATAGTACGTTATTGTCCACTTTGAGCATAAGCTCTCGTGGTTTTTATTTCGGCTTCCCCAAAAAGCCTTATACCAATGGAGATGTATTCCTTACTTATAAACTCATGATCAATCCCGTGATTAGCCGATGTGGGACTCCTCTTCCAATAATCCACAACACACCCCTAGCAGATATTGTTCCCTTGAAGTAATCTCCAATATTTAAAATTCATGGAAAAAACAACACTAAGTCCAGGCTGAAAGATGAACTCCAAGTACTTTCGAAGTGGAAAATAGGGTAAAATAGGTGAAAATTCCAATTGAAATGAGCAGATGCTGCCATTGCGACAATATATTGAATTGAAAAAGAAGAAAGAAAAAGAGGCAATACCTGAGGAAGAAAGGCTCTGCGTAAACCAAAATTGGTATCGGCATAGAGGCGTCCTTTCTCTCCCACTGGAATCGCTTGTCTGTATCTACATTGCCCTGCCGTCGACATGCCCTGTTCAACCACGACGCCATTTCAGTTTCAGTGCTCTTCAACAAAACCTTTATTCAAACTTGATTTAACCTTATAATCCTAAATCATACGCAATTGGGAGATTGGAAATTAATTAAATTAAATAAATTTGTGAATTTTGGGGGAAAAAAAATAAAAAAAAATAGAGGGGCATGGAATTACCTGATCAATAAGTGGCAGGTAGCCACCGACATGGGCGGAAATAGTACCGTTAGGGGAAATGCCGCCCTCTCCGCCGACACCAATTGGGATGTCGTCTCGCCCCATCATGAACAACAGGTCGTATAGGTGGTTCACTGCATGTCCACCGTTGCTCCATCCATTCCCATTTATTGTTATTGCCTATTAAAAAAAAAAAAAATTCACCGTCCATTATTATTTAAAAAATTGCTTTATTTTGTTTTTTTCTTTTTTTTGTTAAATTTTCAATCACTTAATCATTTCTCCTTCTAGCTCCTTCTACAAGCATAGGCATATAATGCTTTATCTAATATTAAAATAATACTTTAGATTATAAAATTTACACACAAAAAAAAAAAAAAAAAAAAAAAAAAAAAAAAAAAAAAAAAAAAAAAAAAAAAAAAAAAAAAAAAAAAAAAAAAAAAAAAAAAAAAAAAAAAAAAAAAAAAAAAAAAAAAAAAAAAAAAAAAAAAAAAAAAAAAAAAAAAAAAAAAAAAAAAAAAAAAAAAAAAAAAAAAAAAAAAAAAAAAAAAAAAACCATATTCCAAGCCTCTTTAAAGGAAAACTAAAAATTAATTAGGGTTTTTGTTTGAATCTAACCTATAATAATTACATGCATACCCTTACTAATATTTTTATGTGTCTCCAAAAAACGAAAAATCTTTTGGATCAATTTGTAATTTCGGGTTGGTTGAGTTGGTGACTCGAGCCAGTCAAATAGAGATTTTTTAAAATTGTTTAAGAAAATGCTATTTCTAATTAATGCTTTGTTCTCCTCCTCAATCAATGTGGGACATCACAACATATTGCATCAATAACTAAAATATTATAAAACTCAAATATCACACCTTTATAAGTCATAATGCTTCACTAACATCGATTACAAAAGTTAAATATTCTTAATCTTCATAATAATCTTAAAAGTAGAGTAGGGTTAGGTTGAGTTATAACCCCTATATTCGGATTAGTTGGGTTGACCCAACAAAAAAATATCAATCTGTGAATTGACCTGAATTTTCGATTTTCTAAAAATTCAATACAGCCCAAACCAAAAAAAAATGCACTCAACCCAACTTTTATAATTTTGATTGGATAGCTTGATTTGGTTAGGTTCTCGAATCATATAAATCTAGAATTTGTAATACTATGGTTATATATGTTTTAAAAATATTATATTCTAAATTAAAATCATTAAGGGGTTTCAAGATAAGATGGATCATAAATGGAAAGAAAAGGAGAGAAAGTATTATGACAAAAGAAAAAATAATTAGGGTTTTAGGCCCATCTACACAAAAATTAATAAAAGACAAGCGTGTAACCTTTCGTGTTAATATCATTAAAAAAAAATATTAAACCCGTCTCGTTCTAAGAGTTATAAGTTCAAATAAATTACCTGGAGATGAAAGAGGGAAGAAGGTTGCTTGAGAAGATACAAAAGAGCAGTAACATCATCGGTATCAACATCTGTATCCACGAGAATCCTTAGAGGAGAATCGAAAGAACTTGTCAACCAAAGGAGTGATCCGAACATGGCAGCCATAGCCACCACTCCACAAATCAAGCCACTCTTCCAAAACCTTCCTCCTCTGGATACTCCATTCATCATCACCATCTCATAATAATAATCTCTCCAACCACGAACCAGCTCAAACCTTAAATTCATCACTTCTTCACTGATAAAACACGAACAAAATAACAAGAATTACATCAAATGTTGATATATCTGTGTGTATATTTTTTATCAGAAAAAACATTGATATGTTCGGGACATGTTTTGCAAACCTTGAATGAAATGTTGATGATGGATTCCTTGACAATTCCCTCCTCCTCAAACAAACCCTAATTCTCACTCTCTTTGACTTTGTAAAAATAAATCTCCACTCACTTGGTGGGGTTTGAGAGGGAGATCGTTATCCCTTTATTTAATTTAATTAGTGATATGGCTATTTATAGTAGTGCTTCAAATAAGTGGACACAGAGTTATATCACTATAAAATACAAATGGTATGATGTTATTATTTATTGCATGCATACTTTAATGTATATTCTTTAACTTTATTTCTTATTTGTTGACTAATCGAATAGGTTTTCACACCTTATTAGAAATGTCAGTTCGGTATGTGGTTCTTATACCATTTGTAACAATCCAAGTCCACCACTATTAGCTTCATGTAAATATCAACACACAGCTCAATGCGTGTATCAACCCAAACCCACCATTAGGAGATATTGTCCTTTACGGACTTTTTCTTTCTAGCTTTCTCTCAACGTTTTAAAATGTGTCTACTAGGAAGAGAGGGAGGATTTCACACCATAATAAGAAATCGTTTGCTCATCTCTCCAACCAATGTTTAGGTACATATTTTTTTAATAAAAAAAAATATATTTTCAACTTGAATTTATATTAATAACTTTAAATTTGTATTTAAGATGTATAACGCATTGATCAATCATTGTTGGAGGTGGTCGTCAAAGTTGCACAGGAGTTGGTGACTGGAGTTATCGTTGGATTAGTGTTGCTCGATGTAGTGGCAGTGGTCACCAACGAGAAGGGTAGTGCGAGGTATTTTGGTCATTTTTATAAACAATGAAAATTAGGAGGGTATTTTGGTCCTATTTAGTTAAAAATTTAAATTTTCTATATTGGTGAAAATCATAATAAAAAATAAAAATTATTTATTATGGCATGTTTTCATAAAAGGTAGAAGGAGAAAATTCTAGTACAAAGTCTAATTTTATGAAATTAAAACTTTATGATAAAAATGGATAAAATGATTTTTTTTATAATTTAAATATTTTAAAAAATAAATTGTAAGAATAGTTTTTTATTTTATTTTATTTTATTATATATATAGTTCTATTTAATCCAAAATAAATTGAAATTTCCGGGATGCATTTAAAAAAGAAAAATGGAATGTTTTGTAGGGATGTTCATATGGCTCGAGTACCCAACAATTCAAAGCATAGGTTGGATTGATTTAAATTCAGGTCAGTTTGCGGGTTGACATTTTGTTATTGGGTCAAGCCAACCAACTCTACTAACTCGAAAATAGGGTTCTACTCTACTTTTAAGATTACTATGAAGATTAAGAATATTTAATATTAATCGAGGTTAGTGATGTGTTGCATAATACCTAATTTACGAACAACTTTGTAAATGTGCCAAATGTATTATACTCATAGTTAAGGAACATTATATTATATATTAGGTTTAAATAGAGAAGTTCATGATTAGTCCATTTAAAGGATTTTAATTTAAGCAACATTCATGGGTAAATTTAGAAAAATAGCCCTAAAAGGGTATTTTAAAAAAACAAGGGTAAATGTGAAAATTTAACCCACATGAGCTTCAAATTTGTAAAGGGAGCTTCAAAGTTGTAAATTCGGAAAATTAGCTCTAAAAGGATATTTTTGAAAAGATAATCCTAAAGTGAATCAAATTAGAAAAGTAACTCAACCAAAACTTAGTTGGTTTGGAAAACTAACACACGAAAAGTCAACAAACTCATAAGTGATCTAAAAGAGATGAATTTGGATATTTAATCCACTTGGCCACTTGCATAATTAAGCAATTAAAGAAAAATACAAGTTAATTACCTAAAATGCTCATCCATGTCTCGTTGGACAACCGTGGAGGTCTGTTCTGTTTGCTCCTTTCCCAAATCCTCTATTCCGTGACTTTTCTTTCTACTTCATAGGATTAAGAGGTCTCTTTTCTTTTCTTTCAAATCCTTTACATTACCGTCGAAAAAATGAATAAATAGTGTTGAGAAGAAAACTTAACTGCTCCTTTAAAAGAAAGTGATTCAGGTCAAGACGAAACCTTAAAGACTCCAGATTAATTCGACGGTATTTGAGGTAGACTTTTTCGATATCCATTTTTGAACTTTTACAAAATTCTTCCTCTATAAACTACCCACAGCTCGAGTTTGATATCTATAAATCACAAATTAAAAAAAAAAAATTCAAAATTTATCCTTGCCAACCAAGAGAAGTTCATAGTTGAGTAGCCAACCTCCAAATTGAAGTTTTGGCAATGATCAAAACATTGTTCCCCATGATGTTTGTGTTTAACATGGTTGTCTCATATTCTAGAAAATGATTGTCTCACATTCTAGAAAATTTAGGTCACATGTTAGACAATACTTGAGACATTGATAGTGCTGTTTTAAGAGACTCTGTAGGCGTAGATAGACAGATCGGAGACCTTTTTTCCAAACGTTATGACCCAAGTACTATTAAAATGGAGTGGGACTACAAAAAAGTGGATTTTGTCAATATAAAGAGTGTTCAATGCTTTTGGCTTAAGCCTATCAGGTGAGTGGTTTTACTACTGGTTTGGTTGGATTAATTATTTGAAGTATCAATGGCACATGTTCTAGGGCCCTTGAACGTATCATGCCTTGTGTTTGTTTAATGTTTTTTTTTTTTTTTTTTTTAATGTTAGGTTGTAAATATAAAATATGTCATCAAGTTGACACATGTTAATGATGATTATGCTATGTTGGACAGAGACAACATGTTATTCGAGGAAATTTAGTAGGTTATGTGATTATATTGACACCTCCAAAAAGAAGGATTGATGTGTGTATTGATGCAATATGGGACGATCATCACCTATGCATCTTAGTTGATGGAGTCCACTCATGACTTAGAAATTAGTTATGGTGAATTACTTTTTAGTTCGAAAAGAGTTGAACATAAGGCAGCAAAGATGACTGAAAATGGTAAAAGATTATGACATAGATATTCAGAACTATTGAGAAAGGCAAATATAGTTGTTGACACCCTAAATAGAAATACGGCCCACTCGTTGACAGGGATCACGAGAGAGCCATGCATGCGGGTAGATTTTGAGCAAGCAAGAATAAGAGTGATAGTAGAAGGATTTGTGGCATAGCTGACTCAACTCACTGTTTAGTCCACGCTCTCACAACTAATGATTGATTCTCAGCAGAGTGAACCCACTCTAGCCATGATTTTAGGTCCGTTAGATTATTATGCCAAGGGCAAGGAGCGGAGGTTTGGATATTTGGATCATTTGATTTCATCAACAATTGAGAAAGAACAAAAACAAAGGTGAGTTTTATAGGTTTTTAAGTCTCAATTATTCTCAAGATCTGCGAGCATTTGATGGAATTAGCCTATGTAATTTTAGTATGTTGTTCTAAGTAAGTTTTTACACATTATTCATGAAGGAATTGGAGTTGAATCACGCCGAAAGAAGGAGTTCTGGGATGCCTCAAAAAATGGTTAGAACATGTAAGCTCCCATGTTTGTGTGCGATTATATTAGTTAGTGTATGTCTAAAAATTATAAATAAAACATCATATCATAGATTAATGAAAACTCTACGACTTTGACGAAGAAATTAAATTGCTTTGAAATAGGTGTAAAAGAAATAAAATTTCAATGAAAATGGATTGAAATGGGTTTGTTCATCGTATTCTAGAATTTTCGTAAATGGAGAATTATCGAAGGGACACACATCAGGGTAAGGAGGGTAAAGTGCGTCTAACATCGTTTTGGGGACATGTCATGCGAATAGATGCGAAATGCATCCCAACACTAGCGACATCCGAGAACTAATTCGTCAGCCCCAATCCAAGAACCACGACTACGTTTGACGACTTGAACTAACCTTGTGTGGCCATGTGTCAGCAAATTGAAGAAATCCTCGCACGTCAAAGGATCAAACTCATGTCGTCGGAGCCAAACACGCTAATTAGAAGGTGGCACGTGTCTAACACTCCAACGTGATTGCCCTTCCCTCAGCCTTGTAGTACGACGTAAATACCTTTCAAGCATGTAACTTGTGTGAGACCCCATTTTAGTCGATTTTACTTATGTTTGGCTGTTTTTCATTCTGTCTCAATACTGATTCTAATTTAACTTGAATCAAGTCCTATCAACAAGTTTTCATGAAATTTGGAGCCTCTAACTAGCATAAAACAAGCTCAGAAAGACACGCTTCATCTCGATAAGTAGCATGTTAGAGCAAATTTTTCTTTAAGTGGTTAGTATAGACACGCAAACTTAAAATTAGGGGTGCTCATATAACTCAAGAATCTGACCAACCAGAGATTATTCAATCCAAACTATAAAGGTCGGGTTAGGTTTAATTTTTTTTTTTAGTTTTGGTTAAAAATCAAAAATTTGGTTGATTTGCAGATTGACATTTCTTTTGTCGAGTCTATGTGACCAACCCGAAAATAGAGTTACAACCTTACCCTACCTTATTTTTAAGATTTAGAATATTTGACCTTTGGTTTAATATTTGAGTTTTATAAGATTTTAGTTATATATGTAACATGTACGGTAGATAAGTAAATTTTTTAAAAATAATTAAAAGTACAACTCCATAACCCAACTCGAGAAATAGTAGGTTAGATTGTGAACCCTATTTTGGTTGCTTGGCTCACCAACCCAACCAACCCAAAATATGAGGTTGTCCAAAAGATTTTTTCAACTCCACCTAACCTCAGTCCTTGTATACCCTAGTAAAAATAATGTTTTGAGCTATGAAAATAGAACGATCCTTGTACACCCTAGTAAAAATAATGTTTGATGTTAAACCGATTTATTAGATTAGTCTTGATCAAGCTAATTCTGGAGTGTGTAAGTGACCATCATAAATTTCAAGTTCAATCTAAGAGTTATTCATCTTTTCTAACTAGCTCTTGATTGAAATCATTTGTTAAATTAGCTTTATTTGTGAGAGTTTGCAAGGATCCTAAAATGATCTCTAGCTTTGTAAATCAAGCTATTGTTGGCCCTTATCACCTTAAGGCTTGGCATGAGCATGTCAAGACCATGACATTGCACGATTGAAGAAATACAACCTTGATAGTTGGTATCATAGCCAAATTTTATGTGTCTAAGTCGGATAAGACAGTCAGAAATATGAACCTGAGAGTTGAACGAAGACTTTGCAAATGTGTCAAGAGTGCCAGAATAGGCAAGAAAGTTACAAATCAAAATCAGGCATAGCTTTGTGGGTTGAAGATAGACTCCTTGAGGAGAAGTCTTACCCGTTATTGAAGCACGAATCAAGCTTATTTGCCATGAGATTGGGAGTTTCGAAATTGGGCTATAGATAATCAGAAGGTGCACTAAATAGGTGCTTTTGGAAGAGTCATTTGCATCGGAGGAATAATGTCAATAATTGCAAGCAATGAGGCCACGAGTCTGATGAGACATTTGTCGGTCAAGTGCAAAAATGTGCACAATGCAAGTCCATATAGGTGGATGACGTCGCTGCAAAAGAGACACTTGAGTTAAAGTAGGGGAAAGCCCAAGAAAATGGGTTTCTCACTCTGTTGGAAGTGCTCCAAAAAACGAACACATGTGTACTCCTTGAGTCATCACCTTGTTGAGACTAGCATCCACTTAAGAGAGGGCATCAAGCTGGATGTGAGCGACTTTGAGACCGAAGCTTCCGCAAGACTAGAGGAGCGTCAATGCAGTATTTGCCACATGAAGGTGGCCTAGATAAGAAGTTGCTAAAATATGGTACCACCACATGGCTATGTTACAAGCTTCCGGACCTTGCTTCCGAAAAGGGTTGTGGCCATGATTAGAAAATTTCGTGTGATACACAAGCCCAACTTGCCACCATAAAGGCATGTGGCCATGACAAGGATACGTCGTAATATAGATCTCCATACGACTTAGAGAATAAGATGGTTGAGGCCAAAGTGGCCACATTTGGGACACGCTCTTCCTAGCTCAGGCGAGGAATACCGGTGATAGATTTGCCATGGTTTGTTTGGTGAATCCCAGGCCGAATTCGAGATGGGTGAGTTAGGTCCTTGGTGGGATAGCCCACAACCATCAGGCAATTGTGCTTGCCAGCTTATGCTGCGAGTCTCGGATGCTGAGAGAAGATCCGACAGTGGGATAGTTCCTAAGTAATGTGCAAGTTTTCATATTCATTTTGAGGTGCAATCAAGTTCAGCATGCTAAATTAGCACCCAATCCAACATTTGGATTTTCATCGGGACGATGTCAAGATTAAGTGGGGGAGAATGTCATAATCCACAATACAATTGTACCCCGACTAAGTCATCAAAGACGATGACTAGTTAAACTGGGGAGAGTATTACAACAACTTCACTATGATGACAGTAGGTTGCGACCCCCACACACGGACATAGAAGGTGCCAACCTTCAAGTCGAGTCCATTCAACCACGTGACGGCCAAGACAAAAAAGTGTCATGATGCAATCAAGGAGAACGGTGCATCATCAAACACACCACAAAGAGTGTGCATTAAAGCCAAGTTGAGGCATAAGCAAGGTTGGAGAGAACAAGGCGACACGAGTATTGAAGACAAGCTTAGAGTTAAGTCAGAAGTCAAGGTTTCAATATGAGTTTCAACATGCCGCTCTGGAGTTAAGTCCGTATATATGAAAGATGAAGCTCACCAAATTTGGTGTCAATCGGATATCCGACGGACGCTCCACGAAGTTGTATAACTGCTCAGCTAAAAATGATGTCTACTCTAAAAAAAATTGGAAATGCCTCGTAATGTACAATAGAGAGAGGCCCTATGGCCTAAGCAAACTACCATGTGGCACATATGTGTATCATAACACGGGCAAGCGTGGCGAAACGAGCAACTCAGACAACTTCCTTTGAAATTGGTCCTTCAAGGATAGTATCGGATGACACAAGTATGACAGCATTGAAATTGGTCCTTCAAGGATAGTATTGGATGACACGAGTATGGCAGCATTGCACCCCAGCGCATGTGTCAGAGGTTGGTATATGCACTTGTTATCAAGTACGAAGCCCATATACGACATGGCATGGACATGAGAGAGTTCATGCCTCGATGAGAACCCGAATGGATGGATGTTCGAGATGCCCCGATGAAAGGAGAAACTCGCCTAAGACCCTTTTCATATTGGATTCGTTCTTGATTTCTCGTTATTGGGATTATTATATTCCAAGTCTAAAGTTACCTACGAGTTTGAATAATATGAAATTTTAGATTGTCTCTTAAACAACTTTAAATATGATATGAAGCTTTTTTCCAATGAAAAGTCCACACAATTCCAAGAAATTTGGTTGATAAGAACACATATACAGTATCTGTTCATAATACCTTATGGCAAAAACCATCCTCCCAATTTCATAAGCTTCTTCGGACAGTTCGAGTACCGAACTACGCTACGCAATCGATCAAAATGATTGACCCAAAAAGAGATAAGAATAACCAAAGAAGAAAAGGGTGTAGTAGAAGTGCAAAAATGAACAAATTACAATGCCATGAGTTAAAATAAGCAAACTTTTTCATATATTCTAGAACATATGTATAAACATATAGAATCACAATATCATGGATGTTTCCCCAACCATGTTCTGAAATTAGCTATATATATAATATGTCACTAAGCAGGAACGAAACCAAGCTACCGAAAAAGTTACTCGTAAACTTGGATCTTCCTCTACGTCACGTTGCAGCGAGATGCCAGGGGAGGTGATGTTAGACTGGAACTCTGCTGCACTTAAACCTATGCTGCTCTTTTTGCCATAGAGCCATAGCAAACAGTTACAACCAAAACCTAGAAGAACGCAACCCGATCCAACTAGATGCTGAATCGTTGTCCTGTCGAGTCTGGTGACTGAGTTCAGCCATCTTTTACACCAACAAGAATCAGACCCAAAGGAAGAAGATAAACGACATGATAATCAATGAAATGGTAAGTCGTATTACTAAACAAATTCTTAAAACGACCCGCGAGGAGGAATGTTACGGTTCTGTTAGATATGTCTGCCTGCAGATAATGCAAACTCTATTAACAGTCAGAACTCACGAATTCACTTATCTCGTCCATGACGGTATAGAAGTGCTCGGTATTCGGTAGCAAGTAGAAGCCAACTGTTGCTTGATCAAGATACAAAAGTTTCACCTTCTGGCCATCCTTCTCGAGCCCTTTAGCATAAGCTAATTGCCAGTCTTTGACGAGATCGAAACCAGCCACCACGACAAGGCTCTTTGGGAACTTGATTTTTTCGAGGCTATTACCTCTCGGGCCGAATGGATTACATGCTGGATGATCCCTATCTTCCCCTTCAGGAAGGAAGGCCCTCCAATACCAGTCTCTATCCCGAATGGTAACGAAATACTTTCCATCCAACCGAACCTCAGATTTAGTTCTTTCCTGCCCTCCAAACATAGGATTGAGAAGTATATTACCGAATACTTCGATCCCTGACTTTACTGTTCTCGATGCAACATGGTGTACGATGTTTCCACCTGAACTATCGCCAGCCAAATAAATATAGGTCTTTGAGTCTTTACTTCGAAGCCATGATTTTGACTTCACCCAATTGAGCGCAGTCCATCCATCATCATAAGCACAAGGATAACGATTCTCAGGCGCACGCCTGTAGTTCACAGAGACAACAACAGCCTTGCAAATGCTGACTAATCGACGACATAGCGTATCATAGATAGCACTGTTAGCAGAGGAATGAGCAAAGCTTCCACCATGAAAGAAAATAATAACAGGGGCAACAACCTCAGAATCCACAGGCTTCTCAAGATCAACAATGTAGGTACTCTGAGGTTCATCTCCAATGGTGGGTCGATATATTCGACAAAGGAGACCAGTAGCTCGATCGATAATGACATCAAATGAGAAAGTCCCATCAACAGGGTTAGCATTGGCTGGGACTTTTCGGTCGAGAAACTCGGCCAAATGGCGATTGAACGTGCCATCAGGGCGACGAAGAAGATTGTAAGCCAACTTAAAGTTGGAAATAAGAACCCAGGTATTAAGTGGAACCACCATCTATGCAGCAAACAAGCATATCCAAAACAATCTCAGAAATTCTCAAACAAAATCCTAAATCAAACAGTCAAAAACCATCTCCCAAGAGAGCAATATCGACAGAAAACACAAAGAATGGAATTAAGCTTCCCATATATCAGCAAGAACAACAACAAAAACAAAACACAACCAATTTCAGCTCGAACCAGACATAAACACACTCAAACAATTATAGAAACCTGTCGGTCAATCCCTAATCAACATCAAACACTAAATGCTTTCAGATCAACACCCAAACCCACATAACATCAAAGAACCCCAAAATTTACAAAAACCCTCCCAAAAAAGGGGAAAAAAAAAACAAAAATCAGAGTCAACGATTGATCGGCTAATAATAGAAAGAAACGCAGGGGCAAAAGGGAAGCGACTCAAATGAGCACAAACAAAATTGGAAACAAAATTAATTAAACAAATCAGAGCAGTACCTTAGAGTCGTTGAGGTTGATTTGATTACTTCCAGCCATCATGAATCAAAGCAGAGAGAAGAAAAACAAAAACAAAAGCAAAAATCCCTCGGAGAAATGGAAGAGAAAGTTCAAGATCTTGAAACAGAAGCAAAATCTGAGTTCAAAATCGCAAACATAACGAAGGAAGAAGCATTTGCCGCGTAACTTGGTTATATGAGGCTCCAAACTGTGAAGATCAATAAGAGAGGAGAGGGTGCGAAGGATAAGACGAGATGCGCAAATTAGCACAAAAGTGAAGGGAAATGGTAAAGTGCGCTTTGGAGAGGAAAGAACCAAACGAGAGAGACGACAAATTGAGAGGCCGAAAGGAAAACTTGTTGCGTGGGTCCGTCCCAATCCAAAATTTAGTCTTAATTATTTCTTATTCTAAATTAAATATTTATAACGTCATAAATATATATATTTTTTAGTAATTTTTTAACTTTTTGTTATATTTGTAAATATATATTAATTTTATGAAGGTTTAAATATTAAGTAAATTCTTTTACTTTAATTTTTTTTTTATTTTATGTCCTTTGATTATCAAATATTAATTATTTCAATTATTTTTCTTATTTAGTTTGATAACATATAAAAACAAATATTTAAATCCTTAAATGAAATTAATATTAAAAATAGCTGTTTTAAAGTAGAAGAATAAAAAAAAATTAATTAATTATTATTTTTCTTTATATATATATATATATATATATATATATATATATACACGGATAGGACACTGAGCTTTCTCATGCGCCGTGCGTGCGTGGTGGCTGGTGGGAGAGCACGTGACGATTGAGGATGGAGCTCTCTTAACTACTATTGTACCCTTCTATTCTTCTTTTATTTACGAAAATACCATTGCCTTTTCGGAAATTTTCATGTTTGATAAAACTTTTAAATTAAAAGATAATAATATTTTGTATTGATCTTAAAATTATTTTAGATTGAGCGACGATCGTTTGAGCCCATGTAAGTAAATTTGGTAATGGTTGGAATTTTCTTCGGATAATGGTTAGCCTCATGACTAGATTAGATATATATGAATTTTGTTGTAACGTGCAATTTAATGTGAGATTGTGCATGAATTTGTTATCTATATTGGGAAGTCAGATATAGATGTCATGCATATTTATGAAGGATATGCTATTCATTTAGTTTCATGATCCGAATATCCCAAAAAAGACAAGAATTAGCTTCATTAACTACGTGCCAAATTTTATCAGCTGGGTAAAGCCTCCCACGACTCTCACTCACGCACCACCAGAAAATTAATACATTCGGTAAAATGGGTTAATAGTACACAGTGACCATAGAAAAGTGGTATATTTTTCCAATAATGATTTAGGTTTCACATATTCGAGTTGCATGTTATTTGTGTACATGTATATCTATCATCATTAGAAGGTTATTTACGGAATATTTTTAATATTTTACCTCTTTTATAGCTTACTTTTTCTTCAAATAACGACAATAAGAATAACGTATGAGATGAGTGACGAGTCGTATAATGATTGAGTTATGAGATCTATGTCGATATGTTTCACATTTATTTTATGTCTCGGACAATTTAATATATTTTATTTTGGAGCTGCCGTTTTAGTTTCACGAAAATAACGTAGGTCAACGACCTCTTACACATAAAATTATAAATTTAGAAACTTATTTGTAAGACATTTTTTAAAGTTCAGCGATGTGTGATGTGTACGATACTTTTCAACATATTTTGTCCTTAGTTCCTATGATTGAGCTACCCTATCTTTATAATCGCTATCATTTATGTACCTCTCATTTACACAGATGTTACCGAATCTCGTATTTTTCCCTACTATTAAATTTATAATAATGTTATTTTTTAATATTAAAAAAAATTATTTAAAAATACATGGGAAAATAATAATGAGGGCGATTTTCTTTTTTGGATTTTATTAATTATACCCGTTAGCATTTTGTGAAATATAGCCTTATCCTTCCACCTCTTACTCTTACTCTTACACACGGTTCGAATATATTTCTTAACCAGCTGAGTTAATTATTTTTTGTTTGATCGTTAATTTATTTTTATTTTCGTCTCGAGTTTGATTGTTCTTACATGTGTTGAACAAATTTTTTTAAATTTAAATATATAGTACGTATTTATTAGATTTTTCTAATTATATATATTAAAATATTTTTTTATTTATTAAAATAAAGTAGTCGTTGTATGCATGACATGTCTAATATATGTAGAAATTCTTTAAAACATTTCACTATAAATGTTACTATGGACTTAAACGTTCACAAAATTTCATTCAAAATCAGAAAATAACATCAATCAAATAGCGAAATTGAAAAATAGAAAACAACCGCTCTTAACAAAAATTTAAAAGAAATGCATACACCCTTTTATAACTTATCCTAACTTTATTAACATGGCATTAAAAAATATTCAGTAAGTATCACTGTTGTGGTCGAAAAATGCAATCACATGCAATTATAATAGAACCTATCTTTTCGTAAACTATTCATTCGACTCTACTTTTCAGTCAAGACATAGTTGAATGTGTAGTACTTATCTACATATGGCTCATGCATGCGTAAATGAACCTACCAGACAAACTCGTATGTTGTGAAACCCTGCATCAGTTGGAGAGAGAAACATAACATTCCTTAGAATTTAAAACCTTGAGAGGAAGCCCGGAAGAAAGAACTCAAAAGACTTTACCTACTGACGATGAACTTAGGTTGTTACATATACGTTAGCGTGTAAACTCACACTACCAAAACCGATAGAGGGAAAAGAGCATTCGTACTCGTCGTATCAGGAAAGTATTTTTAATTTGTATTTAATGGATATTAACAAATTTAAATAAAAGGGTTAGGTGAGAGAAATAGAGTAGGGCTAGAGAGAGAAATAGAGGGTTATTTGTTGAAGGGATTTGAATGTGACCTACAAAATAGAGGATTGTGAAATTTCCAGAAGCTGTACCAAAGTACATGCCTGTACTTGGAATCCTTTCCCAATCCCATTTTTTAAAATTAAAATTAAAATTAAAATATATATTATATAATTTTTTCTATTTTCTTCAAAAAAAAAAAAAAAAAAGAGATGGATGTTAATTATGTTCCTTTTTTTATTTTAATTTATGCATGAAAAAATGGGTATGGGGTAATTTTATTAATAAATAAATAAAATAAACAGTAGTCGGAGGTAAATGATGTGAAACCAACCGTTGGCTTAGTCATGTGACACCGATGATTGAGATGAGCTTAGACTGGTGGTTGGAAACCATATGATAAGCTCGAAGAATTTATTTGAGTTTAATATAAAAGATTTCCTTATTATTGATACGTTTAGAGGAGCTGATCTAGCTTTAACCATAATGTGATTAGAGAGGATGATATACAAGTGAAAATGGAGCATGATAGTAAGTGTACAAGTCAGCTATTTAGTTAGTATGCTTATATCATTTACGTTACTCTTTCCATTCACGTAGTATCTGAGTTACACGACAAATGATAATTGAGTACCAAAATTAAGAAACTATCGAGAAAAAAATAAAAAGGCATTAGAAGACGAAAATATTTATATTTAGGGTGTCAAAATATATAGCATTTATTGCGAAAAATGTGATCTTAATTTAAAGTTGTGTCTGTATTTGGTTTATGATTTTCATTATTTAAGAATGCAATTGTCCTCTCCCACATAAATCAAACCTACTCATTTTAATTTTATAAATTACAAAATGACAAACTAAACAAATTTAGGTAAAAAATCATGATTTAACTTTAAATTTTTAATTATTTAAATTATCGATCACATGTTCATAGCTAACCATTATCGTTTATGCTAATTATCAATGAGATGTTTATTATCGAAATCTGATATCTTTATGTTGGATTTAAGGATATTCATTAATTTAGTCTTGAGAAGGTCTTGGCTTTCGAGTTATGTGAATTTAGCATTCAATTTGATGTCAGTAAAAATGGATAGAGGTGTTCAAAACATCCGATGATTCGAGAAATTCAATCAATTGGGTTCAAATAAATGAAAATTTATAGATTGAGTTAGTTCATAAATTTCCTTTTAAACGTAGATTAGGTTAAATAAAACCAATTGAATTCATAGTTAATTTTAAAATAGGTATTTTTGTTATCTATAATTATTTTATTTAATTTCATAATTATTCCTATGTTATTTATTTTGGACAATTATTTTTTTTTTATATATATAAAAAACTATTTGGAAGGTATTAATTTCCAAAATGCACGCGGTTGCAAATTTTAAATAAATGATTGAAAATAAATAAACAACACGGAAGTCATGTGTGAGAATTGGTCCGATGCTTCGAGTGAAACTTATTCTCAAGGTGTGACCGACGATGTATACATGGCCCAAGTACATATTCACCATGACATGTTGATCCTTGATTACTAGCGATTCCAAATTCATGTTCTCGACTTGTAGAGAATAATCCGATCTAAGGCAATCTTTCCGGATTCGTCTGTCTTATAGCCTTGCTTCCCATTGTAATTACCATTATAGCACGTGTGTGGCCCATCTCCACCTTCCTCCAGTATATCACTAGCAGTCCCTCTGTGAGTGTGGCACGCACCTTTTTTTTTGTTTGTTTGTTTCGGAGCTGTTTTGGCAAGGCATTACTAAATCCACTTTGTACCACACCACCGAGTGGCTAGCCAGTTACTTTTATTTTAAAAAAATTGTATTAAGGTTGGATTGAGGGATTTAAAAAAAAAAAATAATAATAATAATAAAAAAAACATGTTATTGCCGGACGTTAAACTCTTGGGCGTGAGAGTCTCACTAGACCGACCTAAGTACTAGTCTGGTAAGCTCATTAATATTGAAAAATTCTTAATATATTTTTATTTGCTCAAGTCAACCCGAAGGTTCTGTCTCATGAACCCGAAACCGAATCAATTCAATTCGGGTACAGAAAAATGAACTCACCCTATCAGAAATACTAATCCAACCAGACCCAACTCAACTCTTATCGTTCAAGTTGGATTGGTTCGGGTTGTTGGGTTGAATGTACACCCTTAGAACTAGATCTAAAAAATGTCTCAACCCGACTCACCCAAATGGATTCTCGGAGAAGGGTACATTTCCTATTATTCAATGGGAAGGAGAGAGAAAGGGCAATTTGGGAAAAGAAAAAGAAGAGAGAGAGAGAGAGAGAGAGAGTAGTATATTAGGAGGGGGAAGGGAGTGCCATAATTATTGGAATCCCTCCCAATGGGTTAGTTTTGGCAGCATTGGGCATTAGGTCAACAACTAGGAACAGTTTTTGGCTCTTTATCAATTTTATTCTCTTTCCACTAATATATATATATATATATATATATATTTTCTTTTGAAAAAATTGCATTTTAATAATATAATCAATTATGTCCTCCAATTTTTCACCTCCTTTCCAATATGCTTCCCCACTTGTTTTATTTATTTATTTTTAAAATTAAAAAAAACTATTTTTTATGGCCCAAAAAATTACACCTCACCCTCCTCCTTTCACTATCTATTTTGTCTTCTTCCTCCTCAATTTTTGGCTCTCTCTCTCATACACATTTTATTTTAAAAATTACTATAAAAAATAAACCATTTACGTCATTTTCATATTTATAACATTATATTTTAACAAAAAATGCTAACTATATCAAATTTATAAACTAAAAATAGAAAAAATATATATTAAATAACTAAATAATTAATATATTTTTTTAGAATGTAATTTTAGCACAAAATTTGAGATTTTAAAATATTTTTTATTATTTAATTTTGAAAATGGGTTGCTTGAATACATATTGTTATTAGTTTTATTGTGGTGGTATTTTTGTAATTTTGTCATAATTGTATGATGGGCTCAGTTTGTTTGGGGAATGGCCCAATAGCTCCTTTTTGTGTTGGGGCCACACATGGGCTTTACTTAACAAAGGAAACATTGCATGTAGTTGGAAATGGAAAATAACAAAAATATTGAGTTTTTTTTTTAATTTTATTTTTTATTTTTAACAAAAATTTATAATAAATAATATATTTTAATGAAGTTTTATACTTAACGATTCATCTATCGGTTTTTAGTCTGGATCGAGTCCTTGTTCCAACTATTTTATTGTCTCGTAGGCTTGTTTGCTACGGCCTCTCTATTCGTATTAAGGTGTATTAGCTAACCTTAACCTTTTATCTATTGGTTAGTTTATGCTTGCTATAACTTTTGGAATTGTATGTATGACTTGTTCTTGGTCCAATATGATCGGTCTACTAAATTTTCTGATGGTCTAAAGTAGCATACAACTCGAAAGTTAGGAATACTCATTGTTTCTGACTTAGCACACAACGTGTCGTTAATACACTCACGTATATCACATCTAAGAATCAACTCATAAGCATATATTAGAGATGCTTCTAATCACATTGTCGACATGCTTCATGTCACAATTACACTTTCTCAAGACGATATGCACTCTCACAACTGACTAAATTAGCTAATTTGGATTCATGTTGCCTTCGATTGAACGATGCGTACCCAAGCCTCCGGACCTACTTTAAGAAGAATATTTTAGAAAACGAGAGCATAGAGATTTTAAAAAGTAAGTTTGAAAACAATATTATAGGTTAGCAGACAAGAAAGACAATACAACAATTTAGATAACATATAACTTTGGATTGGTAAAATTGACAACTCGTCGCATACTCCTATAGTACATTTTAAGATATTTCAAATCTACCAATTGTAGACATGATTTTGTCGAAACGTCGTACTATAAAATTATAAGTTAATACAACAAGAAAGTGATAAAGAAGACAACATATATACAAGGGTTTGAAATGACATGAGCAACACACATTGGACAAACATGACGATGACATCCTCCACCACCTTATTGGTCACCATCCTTGTCAACCATCTATTTAACTCAACAATTTGATGTGTAGCCGACTTCAGTTCGTCGGCACCTTCCTAATTGATTTCTACTTTTGGTAGCTCTGTCCACTTGATTAAGAATTCTTGAACATTCCGTCGTTGGTTGTCGATGCTATGTGTTTGCTCAGCTAAAATCTCTTATACTTCTTTCACGTTGTTACCCTTCATCGTGACCGGATATCATCACTTTTTTGTGCATGTGGACGTCATCGTTAGAGTGATATTTATTCAAATTGCTGACAAGGATGACAAGATGAATTTTCATCCATGTCGGTAATTGAAGTTGATATGAAGTCTTCCTTACTTTTTTAAGATTTTGACTAGTCCTTCGTACTTCCGCACTCGTCTTTGATCCTTATTGCTTCAAAATTAAAAAATTTTCTAGTCTAAGCTTGATCAGAACCTGGTAACCAGCTTGAAGCTCTAGTAGCCTTCGTTTTAGGTCTGCCTATATGTCATGAAACTTTTTCTAAGTAGGCATATGTCACTTCAAAGGTTTACTTCCACTCCTCGGTGAAGTTATTGTCTTATGGATTTTTTCTGACACAAGGATGATCAATGACATGAGGAATGAAGGGTTGTTTGCCACATACTATCTCGAAGGGTGTCTCTCTAATCGATGAGCTTTGCTAACAGTTGAAGTTAAATTGTGGAACATTGAGCATTTGAACCCAATTTTTCTGTTGCACATCAATAAAGTGATGCAAGAACTCTTGAAGCATGTTGTTGTGTAACGACCCTATAATTTTTTTACCTATCTGATCTAAGGTCATTACTATACTTTGGAATGCAGAATATACATTAAATGGGCCCTGTTCATAAATGCGACTTACACTCGCCTTTTATTACCTTGTGAAAGAGAAAATGATTACAAGGAAAAAAGAAACGAACATTATTGAAATAAAGGAAAGGACACCAAAACCGAAGTGAATGTTTTAATTCTACCCTATGGTTTATTATGCAAATACAACTCAACCTATACTAACCTATTCTAGTGATGCAAATCTAATTCAACATAGACTATGAAATGGAAAAACAACTACCCTATGCATGTGCCACGGTCCTGAGGTGTACAATACCGCCGTCGTTGTCACATGGGTGCCTTGCCCTTATCTGCAAAAGCAAAGTAGCATGAGGCTTGAGTATTTCTAGAATACTCAGTAAGTGACCCCCTGTTGAGGTTATGCAACAATCACATGCAATGAAATGATGGGACCTATCGTTTCGTTTTCCCTAAGGTGTTATCCTAACGGGTAATCGTGGACGTGTACAATATACTCTACACACAACCCATACGTGCGAGTATGGGCTCACCAGCTAGTTCGCACACCGCTGGGCCACTTTCCTTATCCGGTGGGCATACTCTAGGAGCCCCTTATGCTGGGACCTGTTAAAACTAGAACCGTCATGGCAGCGCTATGCAAAGTATAACGATCGTTGTTCTGCCATTTGATGTACGCGTCTGTACCCTCGTGATGGGACAGGGGTACCCCCCAGATGCATGAACAAACAATATGCATGAGGTCCCCACTAGTCCTACATTTAACATTAATGAACATAACGCCTTGTCACATTTCATGCTTACATGTCATTCTCCCTTTTCATTTCTTTACGTATCATACATATTCCTATCGGGGTTATGTTTCCATGCAGTTTACCGTATTTCATGTCATACAATTCATGTTGTTTACATTCAAATATTTCGTACAATCATGCCATAATCATTCAGGAACCACGTATCATCACATGCATATCATATCACATCAAACAAAGCAGCATACATAGCATACATTCACGTTCACATGAGTTCATACTTAAGCACATTAAACTGGCATACAAATCAATGACACGTGTAAATTCACGAGCACGTGCCAACATACAACAATTAACGTGCAACCAACGACGAGTGAGCTACTTACCTAGTTAGCTTACGTCGTTGTCACATATATATCCTTAATGAAAGTTCGATTTCGTCATTTGAAATCTAAGTCAACCTATGTGAGCCCATGACATCAGTTTCAAGTTTGAACTCTATAAAATTATTTCTCTAATTTAGATGGTTAAAATTCTCATATTTACTCGTTAGACAAAATTGGATGGAGTTTCATGCCTCTTATATTTCTTGTTTTATTTTTAAATTCTGTTCAACAAATCTTCCATTCTCCCTCTTTGTAATTATTTTAATTCTGTAAATAGATTTTCAGTTATGTAAACATTTTCAATTCTGTAAATAAGATATTCCTCTAATTCTATATTTATTTTCATAAACAGATAGTTGGCCAATTTTAATGATTGTTTGGATACTATTTTACAAATTTATGGATCTGCCAACTAAAATTTTATTGATTCTAACCTTATTTCCTATAACTTCCAATGGTAACCAAAAAAAAAAAAAAAAAAAAAAAAAAAAATTTATTTAACCATGTAATAAAATATGAAAGAAAATTTAATCCTAAATTGAGATAGGATTTTACTGTAATAACAAACCAAAATCTCTCCAGTTATATTATTCCTAAAAAAAATGTGTGACAATTCCGAAAATTGCGTATTCAATTCAATGATGCATTACATTAAGTAATACATTACTTATTAAGTAATGTTAAAATTTTGATTTGAGTAATTCCATTTTAATTTTTAATTAATGGAAAAATTTCAATTAATTAATGAATAATTTATTATATTTATAATATATATAAGAATATATATAATAAGAATAAGATAAGCGGATAGCGGGAATCGAACCCGCATCGTTAGCTTGGAAGGCTAGGGGTTATAGTCGACGTTGATTTATCATTTTAAACGTCTCTAATTCAAAACCGAACATGAAACTTTGGTTTCATTCGGCTCCTTTATGGAAGATGGATAAATTCTTACATGTAAGATGTAAAGAAAAAAAAAAAAATGCCACCCATACATATAGATCTTCATCATATCCTTCTTGAAACACCATTTTACTTTTTACCAAATCTGATTTTTTTTTTCTGTTTATTTTTTTTTTTTTTTATGAACGGTGGGATTGAGGAGAGAGGATGAGGTTGGGACTAGAGATTAGTGGAGAGAGATGGGTAAATGTTATTTTTATTTTTATTTTTAAGTAATCCTTTTTCGTTATTTAATTATGATTTTTTTTTTATTATTTTGACGTATATATTTTTTTTATAATTTTTATTATTATTATTGTTTTTTTTGGGCTATTACATGTTGAGTATTTCGGTTTGTCCATCCGTTTGGAGATGATAGTTTGAAGAGATATTTAGGTTTTACCACAGTAGCTTAAATAGCTCGGTCCAAAAGATTTTAGTAAGTGCGTCTCAATCACTTATGAAGCTCATGGGTAGGTCTTGTCTCACCAAAACACGACCTGTGGTTGGGATAAATGTTGCGTACTTGAAAAACCTGTCCACAATCACTTAGATGGGCTAGAACTCTCTCAATTTGGGGAGGTGAGTGATGAAATCAATAGATACATTCTACCATTTTCGTGAGGGGACTGGTTTGGTTTCTAACAACTTTGTAATTTTGTTCGTTGACCTTGTCTCGTTGGAAAATAAGACATGTCTTTGTGAATTGCATTTCGTCTTCTCGAAGTTTGGGCCAATAGAATCCCCTATCATGGAGCGAATAGGTTTATTACCACCCATTAAGGCCTACAGATATGAACCATGATCAAGAAATGTCCATACCTCAAGGTCCAATTATAAGGACAAGAGTCAAAAATTTGCAATAAGATTTGTACACTTATATTCAAGCTATGATGAGCTCGTAAAAGGAAATTCTAAAAGATGTTGTGCAAAGTTGAACTTCAAGATAGAGATACATTAAATGCATTTTAATCTAAATTTAATGAATTCAGTTGAATTTATGGAACTAGTTATATTTATTACATTTATTGCATTATTTAATTTTAAGCCTATTACATTTATTGCATTATTTAATTTTAATTTAAATATTTTTTTGTCATATTTACGCTAGTTTTAATTAGGAGTGGAAGTTATATTGTAATCACCTAGGTTACCATATTCCACAATTAACTAGCCATTTTAATACGAAGCTAGTATTTCTTATTAACTAGCCAATTTAATATGAAGGTTATGTGTCACATAGGTTAAGATTGTCAAAGGCTATAAAGTCTCCTTCTCTTATATTGTAGACATCACATTTTGGAATTAAAAAGAATAGAATTTCTATTTTAGCTTCGTTAGAGAGATAAGTTCTTACTGTGCAAGTCTTGTGTTTAGAACTTGCATGCTAGAGTCATTCAAGTAGTATTGATCAAACCTCCTGTGAGTGATTCGAATCATGAGTTTCCTTTACTCTTGATCTTGATCATCAAGGTAATCCGTTCCAAACCATTCCCTTATGCTGATTCCATATCATTTGGTATTAGAGCTTCAGGCTGAAAATCGGATATGTTTTTCGTTTGCGTTTCTTCTCAATTTGATTTTTATTTATTTTTATCTTATTAGTTTTTAATAGACCTAGTTTAAAATCGAATCTTTGGCTCTATTGAAAAATTTTTAGAGGTGAGAATGAGAGCTTCATTTATGTAATGAGTGCAAACAGAGTAACCTAAAATTCCTTGAGTTTATACACGTGATAGAGTGTTGTGAGGTCATTTGTATTTTCATAACTTATTGTTTGCAGCAAAGTTTCACAAATAGATTCGAGGACGAATCCTCTGGAAGAACTAGAGAATGATATGAACCAAGAGACATCAATCATACAGGATACTTCAATGAAGATGTGAATAAAATGTTTTTGAAATTATTAAAAGATATTTCAATTCATGCCCGAAGCATGAAGATTAATTGTTATAAATTTTTTGTGGATCATAATTTAGAGTAACATAGAGTTAGGGTGTTTCTTTAATCTGTTTTAAGGCTTATTTACACAGTGGATAACTATGACCATAAAGTATACATGGTTAATTTTAGTCCTCAATTGTGAACGTTACAAACTCTTAAAATGACTCATGCAAGGTCAAAGAGTTTTATTTTGAGGCTATACAAAGACTTGGAAAATGTAGTAAAAGAAGTATTTGTTCTTTTTGTTAGCCAATGACTACGTTTTGTTTTTTTGCAATTCTATGCGGTTTAGGTTGTATGTAGAATCATTCATGCTTGACATGATCAATTTTGTTAGTGGAGTGATCGAATCTCAATAAAGTTCTCTTGTCTTAAGATATTTGATCAGCAAGGTAATCAAAATTTTACTTTCTATTGAAGTGATTCTTTATCATTAGGGTTAAGTTTAGATTGCATGTTTAGAATCATTCAAGTTAGACATGATCGATCTTTCTTGTGGAGTGATTTGAATCTTAAACAAGTGTTCTTGTCTTGAGATATTCGATTAACAAGGTAATCCGAATCTTACTTCTCTTGTATTAATTCCATTATCATTTGGTATTAGAGCTTTCCTTGGTTGATTTCATATCACCTACCCATAGAATATCATGATATTTTTTCAATAGAAGTCTCCCTAGGTTTTTCGAACAAGGAACGTACAGTTGATTACCCATAGTGAGCTGTAGATCATTCCCGACCCAATTTTCGTAGGTCTTTACCTCCTTGGCCAGTTGTTTGATGACCTGGGCAGTTGTGTCTTTAGCTAAGTGTTATTTGATGCTCTTTGGCATCATTCCACACAACTTACTAGCTTACAAGTAGGCCAACATGAACCGGGCCGCATGTTTGCTCTTACGGATCAAGGCATATGCGGCTTGGTTTGCTCTACCCAGCTTGTGCTCAAATTGGAAATCAAGATCCAACACCCATTCTTGCCCACGTTTGTTTAACTTGGGTTGGTTGAAGAAATGACATATTGAGTTGTTGTTATGTTGACTACAAATTTGGTCCGGATGAGATATTGCCTCCAAGTTCATAAGCAATGGGATCACTACTAACATTTTTTCAGAGCCAATGTACCTTCTTTTTGCCTCATTTAATTTTTGGATTTTGTATGAAATAGGGTGTCCATCCTGTAACAAGATGCCCCAAGGGAAAAACTGATGCCTCTATCTCGACTTCGAAGGGCTGTGTCACATCAGCAATTCATAACACCAACAATCATGGTGTTCTTTAGGTCATCAAAGGCTTCTTGAGTCCAACTCCACTCGTTATCTTTCTTTAGTAGTTTTTTCAAGGGGCCAACATGCTTCAAGAATCTCTCATTGAATCGCGGGTAATAATTAGCCAACTCGAGGGAGGAGCGCAGTTCTGAGTAACTCTTCAAGTTATTTTTCAAAGCTCCCAAAACTCTAGTGGAGCCATTCAAAGCGTTTTGGGTCAAGATTTCACCCCTGGCAGCACATCAATCTCATGAGCTTTACCTTTATGGGGGAGGGTAAGATTTTTGGGAGACTCTTAGGCATCACCTCGCGGTTCTCTTCTAGTACTTGTGTCTTCAAGAGCATTGGTTTTGTCGAACTCTTAGTTTCAACAATAGGAATGACCATGAAGGTGAGTTCATTGTGAGCGAGTCCTCGCTTCAGTTAGAGGGCTGATATCATCTTCATGCCATTGGATTGTTTAATACTCATTTTGACAACTGTGGGTCATCATGCTTTTAGTCAATCTATGGTTAACCTACACCTCTACATATACGAGACCCATTTCAATTGGCTCACTTGACTCTCCCACTTTCTTTTGAAGGGCGAAAAGAAATTTCCTTGCTCGAAGCCAATAACCCTGTACATTAATTCTTGGATGTCAACCCTGTACATTAGTTTTTTTATGGACAACCTCTCCATGGTGCTTGCTACTATGTCAATCATGGAGTCTTGACAACAAGCTCTTTCACGTTTAAGTACCAACCATTGCCAAGGACTTCTTGCAAGTATTTCATATGTTATTCGAGTCAACCAATTGGTCAATGTGGTATTTTTTATTTTTTTTTAATCACTTCTGGAGCCAACTTGGTTTTGATACAAATTGTCACAATCATATTTCGATAAATTTGCAAGTGATTGTGGAGCATAAGCTCTCACAACTTGGTTTTGATACTAATTGTCACAATCGTATTTCGATAAATTTGCAAGTGATTGTGGAGCATTAGCTCTCACCACTGAGTGAGTTTTATTATTCAAATTTGTGCCAGCTTCGGTTAGATGACATATACTCAAGCCTCTCGCCCCGCTTTGAGAAGATGGTTTTAGAAAATAGGGGCAGAGAAATTTAAAAAGAGAGTATGAAAATAATGTTATAGGCTCCCAAGCAAGAAAAGCACATAAAAGCTCAAATAACATATAACCCGAGTAGGAAAAATGGACGACTAATCGCACCACCCTATAATACACTTTGAGACATGTCAAATCTATTAGCATAGACATGATTTTGTTAAAACATCATATTCTAAAATTACAACCTAATACAACAAGAAAGCAATAAATTAGTACAACATATAAAAGAGCTTGACATGACATGAGCAACACGTCTTGGAAAAGCATGATCGTGACACTTCATATATTATATATATAAAACAAGTTAACACTTGTTTCAGAGTTTTGAACAAGCCATGAATCACAGTTTCCATCCTTCAAATCATATCCTCAAGGAGGTAGTCTTTATTTATTATATTATTATTATTATTTTATCAGAATATTACAACCAAGTCCTTATGTTTCACGAAAAACTCGGGGTCGAGCTCTAAAATCATATCAAAAATTTGTACCGTCAAAACTAGCTAACAAAAAAACTAGAAAAACATGAACCTAACTAGTCAAATTGCACCATATTAGTTCAAGTGAACTAGAATAACCAATTAGATTGGACTCGGCTACTTAGATTGGACAAAAGTAGCTTGATCAAGCTGAACTAGTTATCTGTGTTTAGATTGAATTGATCATCCCTTAGATTAAATAGCGCGTGTTTACCATGTTTCAACTTTTCATGGGCAAACAAACTTACAATTTTCTCTTCGAAAATAATAAACTTTGATGTTTGAATGTGTTCAATTTGATTTTTGGCTTTCAAAAAATTATAAGAGAACTACCTTAGTGTAAATGGATAGGAAACTCTACTACTTTTGTGAAGAAGTTAATTCGATTCAAGATGGGTGCATGAAGATACAAAATTGAGAAGAAAATGGTTTGAATTTGTATTCATTGAATTTTGGGTTTCAGAAAATGGTTTGAATTTGTATTCCATTGAATTTTGGGTTTCAGCGACGCACAAACGGATGGAGAGCGAGTTTGAAGAAGCTGAAGACATATGTTAGCATTAGGTTGAAGCTACGGGTTGGAATTTCTATGGAGACGTGATGTCTGGGATTTGACACAAGAAACTGACCCGTCGACCAGTGGAATGACAACGATTGCACTCAAACTCTTGCTAAGTGGGATAGCGATTGTGCACTCACACTCTTGTGGTAAAACACCGTGAAAAATTCAAACTTCACAGAAAACATCGGCTATGTTCGAGTCTCGATTGTCCTATCAGGTTTGAACCCATGACCTCTTGATTTGCATTCAAATGCTCTTTTACATAGCTAAAGACCCCCTTATGATACAATCAAAGACCTATCTAAGATGAAAGCATGACCGTGCGGCAGTGGGACAACGATTGTGCACAACACTTGTTCTAACTTAGCGAACAAGTCAACCGTGAAAAATTCAGACTTCATGGAAAACATTAGCGTATGTTAGAATCTCGATTAAGAGAAATGTTTAAAAAAACGTGAGCGAAGAATACGTTGTACCGCAGAGCTAAAGACCCCCTTATGATACAATTATAGACCTATGTGAGTTGAAAGCATGAAAAGAGGGGAATAACACGGTTTAATAGGACAAATTTAGACTACGCAAAAAACATCATGTTCGAGATTCGATTGAGATAATTGTTTCAAAAACATGAAATAGAAAAAGGGCCGGCCCTATCGGGATTAATCGGTGGCCTCTTGATCTATAGTCGAATGCTCTACCATTAAGCTAAGGCCCCCCTTGTGATACAATAATGGGTGACCTCTTGATTTGCAGTCAAATGTTCTACCAACCGAGTTAAGGCCCATTTGTGATACAATAAAAGATCTTATAAAAGACCTATTCCAAGATGATAGCATGATAAAAGGGGTACAAGCATCATCGTGTGCGCAGTGGGATAGCGATTGTGCGGTGCACAACACCAGGTGGGACAGTAATTGTGCACCGCAACGAAAAAAAAGGGCCTTACCGAATTCGAATCGGTGACCTCTTAATCTGCAATCAAATGCTCTACTACTAAGCTAAGGACCCATTGTGATACAATAAAGGACCTATCTAAGATGATAGCATAATAAAAAGGTGATGGTGTTGTTATAACACATGCGGAAGCAATTTGAATCTTACGCACTCTAAATACATCAATTATAGTAATTTATCTAGCATGTTCATAAGCATTAAAACTCAAGGAGTTTGAGTACTAACCTTTTGTAGTTCAAATTCATTTTTCCTCACGAACCGGTTTCGAACCACCATTAGTGTCTTCCCTACTATTCTCCGGCCTTAGAACGGGATTGTGGAATCCGATGAGTGACTAAACTTAAAAGGGATTTAGTATATGTGAAGGGAGAGTTTGGGAGGGTTTTTCTCAAAGTTTTTTCCGAGAAGACTTTACATGTACCTTGATCACTCTATTTATAGTCATATTTGCATCAAATGTGTGGGATTATGTGTCAAGCATGCAAGTTTGAGGTAACAAAATTTTGACACTCAAAATTACACTTAACTCAAACATGTATTTTTACATTAAGTGAAGTTAACATTTTGATTTTATCCATTTTAATTCAACAATTAATTTAAATAATTAATTTCAAATTAAAGTAATATTAAATGATTAATTAAACAATTTAATTAATATTTAACATTAATTCAAATGTCAATCCCAATCAAGTCCGACACATTGATTAAAATATTTCAATCTTATTTAAATATCTCTGATTCTTTCTTTTTGTTTAATTCGTAAATAAAACAAAAATGGGGTTAAATACATCGTATATATTTAGCGCTTATTCCCTAATTTGAATTCAAACTCTTCGAACTCACTCGTCACGCTGTTCTATGGTTTAGTTTGATATGAGCTAGCAGGGGGACCTAATGAATCTATAGATCATGGGCTCCAACGATCCTAGATTAACCAGCTAAACTCATTAACCTTGTTAACCAACATTTGTTAACTACTAGGACACTCCACTATAACCTAGTAGTTGCACTTCCCAAGTGATAGAGCTTGGTCAATTTATCGTTTTACCCCTGAAGTTACTTCTTGTTCCTTGTGCTCTACTGATCCTCTAATGAACAATTGGTTTGTGGTTCAACCAGTAAACCGAATCCCTCTCAAACCAATGAGAGGGTGAGGCCCCTTGTTCAAGATCTAGAGTCAGTACTATCCCTAAAAGTGGGTAGGAGTGAATTTCATCTTGCACCCTACGTCCCCCGCTATTCACCTAGTCTTACCCCTGAAATGGGAGGCTTATTGAGTCGGTGAACTCGAGCGACTCTCACCCATAAAAATCTAAGGATAATTCTGAATAAACAAGAGTTCATAGTTAGCTCAGGATTAAAATCGAGTTACCTAGGTAATCGAATGAAAAAAAATCAGTCTCAAGAGTAAACGACATTATAAAGTGAGAGTGATTTTCTTCATGGTTTGATCTTATGCAATACTCATTGCATAGGACGCTCTCACTCACATGTCTCCACATGTACAATTTAGTGATCACATTATTTATATCATATACAAAAGTGAGCCGCATCCATAGTGTCCCCAGGATAAGGTACTCAGCCTTATCCCTGTACTATAGATCATTTTGACTATATACGTGAACTTGAAACACTCTTATGTCTCGACATATAGTTCAAATAATCATACTATAGTCAAAGTGTTCTTAGTTTATTGGATTTAGATTAATAATAGTAAAATTCACTTTATTCAATAACAATTTTTACTGAATAAACATCAATAATAATTTTATTGAAAATAGAATATGTTTTTGTATACCAACTATGAGTTTTAGAACATAAAACCCAAGAAATGAGTACAAGCATCATCAACAGTGGAAAAGCTATTGTGCAGTGCACAACACTATGTGGGACAGTGATTCTGCACCACAACACTTGTTCTAACCTATTGAACAAGTGAACGGTGAAAAATTCAGACTGTGCAGAAAACAGTGATTCTGCACCACAACACTAGGTGGGACAGTGATTCTGCACCACAACACTTGTTCTAACCTATTGAACAAATCAACGGTGAAAAATTTAGACGGTGCAGAAAAACCTTGCACTACCGAAAAGTGATAAGAGAAAAGAATAAAAAAAAATGGCCCTAAAAGTTCAAATCAGTGACCTCTTGATTTGCAGTCAAATGCTCTACCGCTAAACTAAAGACACTTTGTGATACAATAAAAGATCTATCTAAGATGATAACATAATAAAAGGGCTCTACCAGTGTGCTAAGGTGCTAAGGATCCCTTTGTGATACAATAAAAGACCTATCTAAGATGATAGCATGATAAAAGGGGTACAAGCATCATCGTTTGGTAGTGGGATAGCGATTGTGTAGTGCATGAAAACAATCAAATGCACTACCAAAGAGTGATGAGAGAAAAGAATAAAAAAAGGGCCTACTATGTTTGAATCAATGACCTCTTGATCTGCGATCAAATACTCTACCACTGAGCTAAGAATTATCTTATGATACAATAAAAGACCTATCGAAGATCATAGCATAATAAAAGGGGTACAAGCATCATCGTGTGATAGTGGGATTGTGATTGTGTAGTGCACAACACTAGGTGGGACAATGATTGTGCAGTTCCTTGGCGTGCGTTCGAACCTCGATCAAGAGAAATATTTAAAAAACGTGAGCGAAGAATATGTTGAAAATAATTAAATGCACTATCAAAGAGTGATGAGGGAAGGGAAGAGAATAAAAAAAAATCAATAACCTATTGATCTGAAGTCGAGTGCTCACCCACTCCCCTATGATACAATAAAAGAACAAAAAGACCAATCTAAATTGATAGCATGATAAAAAGGGTACAAGCATCATAAAAAAAGGTCATACCTGGTTCAAACGATGAACTCTTGATTTGTATTCTAATGCTCTACCTGAGCTAAAGGTCTCCTTGTGATACAATAAAAGACATATCTAAGATGATAGCATGATAAAAGGGGTACAAGCATCATAAAAAGTGCCATATTGGATTTGAATCGGTGACCTCTTGATCTACAATCAAATGTTATACCACTAAACTAAAGACCTCCTTGTGATACAATAAAAGACCTATCAAAGATAATAGCATGATAAAACAGGTACAAGCATCTGCGAAGAATACGTTGAAAACAATCAAATGCACTACTAACGAATAATGAGAGAAAATAAAATTAGGGTCCCACCAAGTTCAAATCGGTGACCTCTTGATTTGCAATCAAATGTTCTACAACTGAGCCAAGGACACCCTTGTGATACAATAAAAGAACTATCTAAGATGATAGCATGTTCGAGCCTTGATTGAGAGAAATGTTTAAAAAACATGAGCGAATAATACGATGAAAACAATCAAATGCACTACCAAAAAGTGATGAGAGAAAAAAATAAAAAAAATGGTCCTACCAAGTTCAAACTGGTGACCTCTTGATCTACAGTCAAATTCTCTACCACTGAGCTAAGGACTCTCTAGTAGTACAATAAAAGACCTACCTAAGATCATAGCATGATAAAATGGGTACAAGCATCATCTTGTTGAGTAGGACATTGTGCACTGCAACACTTATTCTAACCTATCGAACAAGTCAGAGGTAAAAAATTCAGTATTCAGACTATGCAGAAAACCTTGACGTGCGTTCGAGCCTCAATTGAGAGAAATGTTTAAAAAACGAGAGCGAATAATACGTTGAAGAATTAAAAAAAGGGCCCTATCGGGATCGAACCGATGACCTCTTGATCTGCAGTCAAATGCTCTACCACTGAGCTAAGGACCCCTTTGTGTTACAATAAAAGACCTATCTAATATTATAGCATGATAAAAGGGCTACAAGAATCATCGTGCGGCAATGAGACAACAATTGTGCGGTGCACAACACTAGGTGGGATAGTAGTTGTGCACCACAACACTTGTTCTAACCTATCGAACAAGTGAGAGGTGAAAAATTCAGAATTCAGACTATGCAGAAAATCTTGACGTGCGTTTGAGTTTCAATTGAGAGAAATGTTTAGAAAACGTGAGCGAAACAGCAATTGTGCGGTGCACAACACTAGGTAGAACAGTAATTGTGCACCACAACACTTGCTCTAACCTATCGAACAAGTCATATGTGAAAAATTCAGAATTCAGACTATGTAGAAAATCTTGATGTGCATTCGAGGCTCAATTGAGAGAAATGTTTAAAAACGTAAGCGAATAATACGATCAAAACAATCAAATGCACTACCAAAGAGTGATGAGAGAAAAGAATAATAAAAAAAAAGGGCCCTACCAGGTTCAAACTAGTGACCTCTTAATCTACAGTCAAATGCTCTACCACTGAGCTAATGACCCCTTGTTATACAATAAAAGATCTATCTAATATCATAGCATGATAAAGGGGGTACAAGCATCATTGTGCAATAGTAGGACAACAATTGTGTGTAGTGCGCAACACTAGGTGGGACAGTAATTGTGCACTGCAACACTTGTTCTAACCTATCGAACAAGTCAGAGTTGAAAAATATTCAGATTATGCAGAAAACCTTGACGTGCGTTCGAGCCTCAATTGAGAGAAATGTTTAAAAAACGTGAGCTAATAATACGATGAAAACAATCAAATGCACTACCAAAGAGTGATGAAAGAAAAGAATTAAATAAAGGGCCCTACCAGGTTCAAACCGGTGATGTCTTGATCTGCACTCAAATGCTCTACCACTAAGCTAAGGATCCCATTGTGATATAATAAAAGACCTATCTAAGATCATAGCATGATAAAAGGGGTACAAGCAGCATCATGTGGCAGTGGGACAGCAATTGTGCGGTGCACAACACTTGTTCTAACCTATCAAACAAGTGAGCGGTGAAAAATTCAGAATTCAGACTATGCAGAAAACCTTGACGTGCGTTCGAGGCTCAATTGAGAGAAATGTTTAAAAAAATGTGAGCAAATAATACGATGAAAAAAATCAAATGCACTACCAAAGAGTGATGAGAGGAAAGAATAAAAAATAGGGCACTATTGGGTTCAAACCAATGACCTCTTAATTTGCAGTCAAATGCTCTACCACTGAGTTTTAAACCCCCTTGTGATTCATTAAAAGACCTATCTAAGATCATAGCATGTTCGGGCCTTGATTGAGAAAATTGTTTAAAAAACATGAGCGAATAATACGTTGAAAAACAATCAAATGCACTACCAAAGAGGGATGAGAGAAAAAAAAAAAAAAAAGGACCCTACCGGGTTATCTAGATGATAGCATGATAAAAGGGGTACAAGCAAGCACTTAGAACACTAGTGGGCCCTACCGAGTTATCTAGATGATAGCATGAAAAAAGGAGTACAAGCATGGTCGTACGGCATAAGAAAACGGGTATGTTCGAGTCTCGATAGAGAGGAATATTTCAAAAACATGAGCGAGAAAATACATTGAAAATGAAGAGTGATGAGAGAAAATAATAAGAAAAGGGCCCTATCGAGTTCGAACCCCCCTCTTGATATGCAGTCAAATGCTCTGCGAGTGAGCTAAGGACCTCCTTGTGATATAATAAGATACATATTTATGATGAAAACATGAAAAAATGGTACAAGGATGACCGTTTGGCAGTAGAACAACAATTGTGCAATCACTCTTGCAGCAATGGGACAGCGATTGTGCAGATTATGCATTGCAATACTTGTTCTAATCTAACGAACAAGTCAACAACACTAGTGAGACATTGATTGTGCACCACATCAATTGTTCTAACCTAGCGAACAAGTAAACTGTGAAAAATTCAAACCATCATGTTCGAATCTTGATTGAGAGAAATGTGTTAAAAATGTGACATCGATTGTGCACTGCAACACTTGTTCTAATCTAATGAACAAGTTAGTAGCACTAGTGGGACATTGATTGTGCACCACATCAATTGTTCTAACCTAGCGAACAAGTCAACAGCACTAGTGGGACATTGATTGTGCACCACACACTTGTTCTAACATAGCGAACTAGTCAACAACACTAGTCAAATGCTCTACCACTGAGCTAAAGACCCCTTTGTGATATAATAAAAGACCTATCTAAGATGATAGCATGAAAAGAGGGGTACAAGCATTTCGAGCCTTAATTGAGAGAAATGCTTAAAAAATGTGAGTGAAGAAATACGTAAAAAACAATCAAATGCACTACCGAAGAGTGATGAGATAAAAGAATAAAAAAAGAGCCCACCGAGTTCGAACGGATGATGTAACAACAATACAATATAAAATAAAATAGAATAAGTAAATAAGTAATAATAAAATTGTAACCAATACCATCTCTCCACTAATATGACCCAACTTCTTTTCCAAATATCTCAACACCTCACACAATTCTAAAAAAACAAAAAAAATGGTAAATTTCTATGAGAGAGATGTTGTCATTCCTGGAAAAGAAAAAAAAGATATAAAAAAATCAGAGAAAAATGAAAATGGCCTTCACCGGTAGAAAATGAAAGATTAGAAGTATTAGAAAGCAACAAGAAAATGAAATATCAGAAGGTTCAGAAATATTTTTAAAAGATAAAAAGAAAAATGAGTACAAAAAGAAGATGAGAGGTCAGATTAAATATCAAATGTCAAGAAAGTACAGAACACTATGAATACTATCGCTTCAAATAACTCCATCAAATTCTTAAGATGGTAATAGTAGAAAATGAAATCTTAATAAAAATAGAGTTATATATATAATATAGATGGATGTTATAAGGTTCCAAGACTTTACTCATGCAAAGTCTTTAATGCTCGCATGAAGTCTAGCACATGAACCATTGTAAGAATTAGAGAATTGAACGTGAAGTTGATGTTATGGAATCATATAGGTTGACTTAGATACAAAGGACAAAATCGAACTTTCATTAAGGATAAATTGATGACACCCGCCCAAGCTAATCAGGTAAGTGACCTTACTATAGGCTAAAAATTGTATGAATTATGATGATGTATGAACTGGGTCGTACAATGTCATATGATAGTACGTGATGATGTATGACGATGTATAAGTTGTATTGTATGATGTCGTATACTAGTATATGATGATGTATGAGTGCATGATGATGTATGGGTTATGATGCTTGATGATGTGCGTAGTATATATATATTTCGATGAATAACGTCTTTGATATACTTGATGCACTTTATGGAAATATGATGAGTATGATGATTACGTGACGTTTACCTTAATATGATGATGTTTTCCATATTGAGCATGATATATGATGATAAGTGTCATATTGCATCATGTTGTTAGATCGACATAGAACATAACCCTAAGAGCATGAAAATGATATTAATTTAAATATTCATAGTATGTGTTACCTAGAGTAACAAAGAGATGAGACTATAGGATTGTCTCAGACAAGACATTATGATGGATTTAGAGGGATCTCATGCATATTATATGTTCATAAGTGCAGACACGCACAATATGATGATGAGTGCGAATGTGCACGAGCGCGAATGCGCACAGATGAGGGTGTTCATGAGGCACATGACACTATGAGGTTCCGCTGACCTCCGAACGTCGCTACAGATTAGCTTGACCAGAGGGTCCAAGGGGTGTGTGAGCACCCTGGGGATTCACACTCGCACGTGTGAATCGTGTGTAGGGAAGTACTACATATCCAATTTGTCCGAGACTAGAGGCCACCCTTAAGATGATTAGAGATAGGTGCCTAAATCATGATTGCATGTGTTTGCATTTGCATGACTCCCTGTAATGAGGCCACTTACAGAGTATTTTTTGAAATACTTAGGCTGTGTGCCACATCATTTTTCAGGTAAAGGCAAGGTGCACTTGTCCGGAGGATGACTGCATCGCGAGCAGAGACTGTGACACGTGCATAGGGTTGACTCATATTTAAATTCCTAGTCTTAAGTTAGAATAAGATGTTTCGCATTTCATTGTTTTAAATTATTTTGTATTTGTTTTTATTTTCTCTAAATTTTAGTATTTCGTATTTAAACACCACCATGACTATGTTTTCTAGAGAATTCTCGAAGTTTTCATTATAAATTATGTTCATGTAAGAGTTATATTTCTGCATTAGAGATGAGCATGAGACGTTAGTAGCGACTCCGAGTAAATGGAAATTTAGGGTCGTTACAGATGACCTCTTGATCTATAGTCAAATGCTATACGACTAAGCTAAAGATTCCCTTGTTATACAATCAAAGACCTATCTAAGATGAAAACATGAAAAAAGAGGTTTGGAACAAATATGTGGCCATAGACAACACGCCTTGGACAAGCATGACCGTGACATGTGGTAAGCCTCCTAGTTGCACGTAGGGTGAGTGGGGATATGCTTTTGTTCGTTTCAACTTCTTTTCTACTATTTTTTGTCCTGATTTCAATACTAACCCTAGTTTTATGTGAAATAGGTTCCACTAAAGAAATTTTGGAAATTTTGGACACTTTTCTATTAAAGAATTGACCATAGGAAGGCACGCAATGACCATGTAAGAGATCACACAGATTCTAGGGAGTAACACTTGTAGGAATTGCTTGGTAAGGCATGCATGCTAGTAAAACCAAACCCTAAGCGGATTGATTTGGTACGACTTGAGCCTAGGACAATTGGATCAGCATGAGAATAGTCGCACTTGTTATTGGTATAATTGAACTATTCTTTGCATATGGTAATGCACTATTTTTATACTACTTATACATAATCGTGTTGTAATGGAGGATAAAAATTTGTGTATTTTCGCTCCGAGCACTTGATGAATGTTATCACCTCATTGATCATGTGTGACTAAATGCATGATGTACATTACAGTAACTCTAGGTTATTGATTGTGTAAATCTCCATGTAGAGTGAAAGTAGTGGAAAAGTAATAAGACTAGGGTGTGAGTGTCAGTTTGGTTAGACTATGACCTAAGAGGGAACGCCTCTAGTAGTCCGAGTGCATTAGAATCGTCAGAGACAATTAGAGGGTGTAGCCCTAGTGCTCCTGACCGAACCAGACTCGAGCAGTTGAAACTGAAAAACTTGGTGACGTAAATCTATGTCAAGGCTGCCAAACTGCCCTAGGGACCTATAAGGCCACCACAACAACCTTGGTAAACAAAGGTAGACACCTAGGCTGATAGCATTCGGTTCAATATCTATAAAGGTCCACTTTTCTTTTCACTCTGGTACGGTACCATTGAGCTAAGTGTGAGGTTGATTAAGGATATGAGAATTGATAGTTCAGTTGAATCACCTTGCACGGTGGATCCATCCTATGGGTAAGCGTTGATCATGCAGGTAGTTAGTAGAGCTAACACGTACAAGGGGGTCGCTCCCCCCAACTTTGGGCCATTACATGGACCTATGAGATGGATCTGCCAGCTAACCTCCCATGGATGACGAGCAGGTTAGCACTCTCCTGATGTCCCCACCTTGAAGAGAGAGTTCTTTGAGATAGTGCCTCAACCTTGGATACCGTTTTCCGTTGCGTAAGCTAAGTTAGCTACCCACATAGAGCTTTGAGTAAATCCCGTGGTAACCTACTAGGTTAAGAATGCGATAAGAGTCTACAAAAGGTTGCTTAATAGGTATATCTATACACTAAACCCTTCCTACATTTTCTTTTTCAGGTGCATGATGCTACTGGTCGAGGCAAGCGGGGTGCTCGGTGTCACGGTCATACTTTTTCAACCGTGCGATGTTGTGATCTTGATACGCTCACAACCAACCTTGGAAAATCTGAAGTCCCATATTCATTTTTTGCTCGCCTTTGTGGCTTCGTCAAACCTTAAGTGAGGTTTGTTTTCGTCAATCGAAAATCACTTGTGCGAAATTTAAGTTTGTTCGGTCATGCGTCGCACAGTTGAAAAAGTACGACCGTGATAGTTGGTATCAAAGTCATACTTTGTGTGTCTAGTTAGACAAGATTGTTAGAGAAATGAATTCGAGGGTCAAATGAAAGTAGCTCCAGTGCATCAAGAGTGTCAGTATTGACAGAGTAGTTGTGTTGTTAAGATCGAAAACGAGTCATGAGTTGAAGCCAAAACTCCCCCAAGTTCATTAGTGTTGTGTGTCGACACCTCATTGTGAGGAGATCTACCCATCAAACTAGACCAAACTCATTTATCAAGGGTTTGGAGTTTCAAATTGGGAAAGAGATTCAATAAAAGGCACATAACTCCGGTGTCTTCCAAAGAATCATTCACATTAGAGAAAGAGTGTCAATGGTTGCAAAGTAAAGAAGTCGGGGTCAGACAAGACAAGCGTCCGCCAAGTACCAAGTTAAGCACAACATAAGTCCTTATGGAGGAAACGACCTAGTTGTTGAGAGGCAACCAAGTTTGAGTGGGGGAGGGCCCGAGTGAATGGGCTACTCACCCCATGAATGCTCTAAAGTATGAGGACACGTATATTTCTTGAGCCACCGCCTCTTGCCTAAGGTGAGTGGTTTCAAGAGGATCAAGACCAACATCAGCTCGAGAAGTGAGAATCAGTTGGACGTTGGAAAATAAAAGTGAAGCTGTAGGAAGAGCAGAGAAGTGTCAAGGCAGCGATCACCACATGAAGGTGGCCAGTTGAAGAGTTGACTGAATTTTAGTGCCAACACAAATCTATGTTTCAAGCTTTCAAACATTGCTACTGTAAGGGTTGGTGGCACTATGAGTAAATGTTATGCTTGGCTTACGAGCCTCGCCTCGAGGGGTGCGCTTTTATGTGCAACTGAGAGAATACGATGAGTGAGGCCAAAGTGGCCAAGCTTGGGGTGCACTTCCCCAAGCCTAGGCGAGGATATGTCGAAACTAGTTAGTTTGTCTTGCTTTGTCTTGTGAGTCTTGAGTCGAGTCCAAGGGTAAGGGAGATTCCAAAGGGGATAGCCCACAACCATAGTACAACTTTTTTTTATTGTGCTTATGTTGCGACTCTCAAAAATTGAGGGAATGTCCGTTAGTGGGATAGCTCATAAGTAGTCTACAATTTATGTATTCAATCTAAAGCACATATTTCTAATGAGTCCGTCCGCAGCCAGTTCGAAGTTAGATCATCATCGAGGATGATGCCGAGATTAAGTGTGGGAGAGTGTCACAATCCGTGGTGTGATTGTGCCCCCAAGTAAGTCATCAGATCGATATGACAACCCTAGAGGGGGTGAATAAAGTTTCAATCAATGTAATTATTTTTTTTTTTAATAACAATAAAACTTATAACATGCCATCAAACTTAAAATTTAGAATTTAAATAAGAAAAGGGTTAGAAAATATAACACCCTAGTTTTATAGTGGTTCGGTCAAACTCGACCTACTCCACTCCCCAAGCGCCTCTTGAGAATTTGAATAAAACTTTCTGACTCTTTCCTCGGATCAGAGCCCAACCGCTACACCGCTCCTTTTACGAGTGTAAGAGCAAACTCAATCCTTTCCACGGCTCTGGAACAAACCGGCACACCGCTCTTTTTACGAGTTCAAGAACAAACTCAATCCTTTCCACGACTCAGGATCAAACCGGTACACCGCTCTTTTTATGAGTTCAAGAGCAAACTCAATCCTTTCCACTACTCTAATAGATTTACAATTTTTTCACTATATAATAGACATCTCTCACGAATAAGATAAACAAGAAATATAATTGGAAACTTTGAGAGAGCACCAATGAAGGCTTTTTAAACAAAAGTTTAGATAGAGGAAACTGTTGATTATGAGATGTTCTGTGTGTTGTGTTCTGAAAAAAATATGAAGAGGTGGTAAGTTTAAATAGCGATCAAGTTGTAAAAATACTAATTGATACGGACCACTAAAACGTGAACAGAAACGAGGACCACGAAAAATAATATTTATTTATTTTTAAATTTATCATAAAAAATTATAGACTACATGTTTCATATATATATATAAAACATATTTAAATGTAATAATAAAATTAAAAAAAATGTTAATGAAAACGGTGGGTAACATTTTAAAAATAATTGAAAAGTTTTATAAATCTAATTCAAATCATTATAAATATAATTGAAATGATTTTATAATTCAAATAATTTCAAAACTAGTTTTCATAAATGTAAATGAAATCATTATAATTTCTTTCCATTTAGAAGTAACCGAAAACTTTTATAAATGTAATTGAAATGATTTTTATAATTAACTCTTATAAATGTAATTGAAAACTCTACCATTGTTACTCTACCAAATTGGTAAATGTCATACTTCAATTGGTCTATGATGTCAATTTTGCCGCTGGTCCATGATGTCAACTTTGTCACCACATCATCACGTCAACTATCTTGTTTTGAATTTGATTGGTCCATGATGTCAATTTTGTCTCCACATCATCACGTCGGGTATCTTGTTTTGATTGAAATTTTTTCGTTTTATCTCTAATTTGAGTGAACCAAAAAAGACGTTGAAATCGTTATTCCCAACCTTACATTGTGTACAAAATACTGAGAATGGTTAATAATTTAAGGTAGGTTTGTTATCATCAAAAACATCAATTAATTAATTTGAGATTAATGGCCAAAAAGCCAACAGCTACAAGTAAAGTGACAACTCTCAAGTGGCACCCATCCAACCATGCAAGGGCCTAGATAAGTGTCATGATGCGACCGAGTGAGTATTGAAAAAAGACATGACATAAGCAAGATATGATCCACGAGTGTCAAACATAGGCTTATTGAAGGGTCGGGTAGGGCTCTGGGCCTTAAACTCAAAAGTCAGGGTCTCGAATGGAATTTGGCATTCGATTTTGGAGTCAAGTTTGTCAATACAAAATATGAATGCTCGCCAAATTTGGTTTCAATCGGACACCGAACGAATGCTCCATGACATAGTATAATCGTTCGCCAAAATGACGTCTACTTGAGAAGGATTGAAAATGCCTCAAAATGTACCATAAAGGGAGACATAATGTTAGCTCTCCACGACCCATGGACCTTGTGGCCCAAGCGAGCTACCCTGTGGCACATACGTGTGTCACAGTGAGGGCGAGCGTTGTGAGACGAGTGCATGGGCTACTTTATTTGAAATTGATCTTTTAAGGACAGTACTGGCGGCACGAGTGTGTCGGTATTGCGCCCTACCCATGTGTCAGAGGTTGGATCATGCACCCGCTATCCGATATGAAATTCATAAATAACATGACATAGGCACGGGAGGGTCAATGCCTCCATTGAACTTAGATGAATGGATGTTCAGATGTCTTGATGTTATGAACGACATGTGCGTCCATTTTTTATAGCATGACCGAGTGACCTGTGATGGGCAACAACACCCCATGACTTGGGATAACGTCAAACATGTGAGCCATGTTAATTATGAGCCAAGATGATTTGAGAAGTGATGTTGCACATAAGAGATCTTGGCCTCAAGTAGAGGCAAGGTCGAGGTGAATGACTTGGTTTAATGTAGAGACAAGTTGGTCGTGTTGCAGATGATTGGACATGCACTCACTGGTGGCATGTGTGGTTAAACAGGTTTGGATTTCACACAAGAGATGTTCGATTGGCGAAAACAAACCTTACCTAAGGTTCAACAAAGCCAAAAAGTCAGGCGAAAAATAAATATAGGGCTTGTGTTCCCCTCAAGGCTGGTTGTGAGTGTGTCAAGAGGACGACAACGCACGGTTGAAAAAGTACGACCGTGACATTTGGGAGCCCAGTAGGCATAGAGTGACGTCGCCCCAGAGCGTCTATCTTGTCCACATATTTTTGTAGTCTAAAATGTCATATACATCTTTCGTATCCTGATCCCGTTCTTTTTTTTATGAATAAATTGAACATTTGTCATTGGTTTCTCATACATTGCATAGTCCATCACTCCTACTTTTAAGTGCTTTGAAATTCGGGTTATGACAACAGCTAGGGTTCGTTATTAGTGCTGAGAATAGAGGGAAATAGTTTGTTGAATCAATCATTCCCATAATTCCGTCTAATCGATCACTAGGTTAAATTGCGTTTTTGCAAACGCTTTTCAACTATGGAGTGTCTTCGCACAACGTCATAAAAAAAATACATACGTAACTTTTATGATCATTATTGAAATTCCAGTTTTTTTATTTTTTTAATTATAAAAAAAATGATGTTTTGAAATAATTTAAAATTTTGTAAGTGAAAAAAAAAACAGTGAAATGAATCATGAGAGGTGAAGCATTTTCAAAAAGCCCGCTTCGCCGCGCCACTATTTTTCCTCTTATTAAAAATTAAATCCTCCAAAATTCCATGTTTTCCCGCGAATCTAAAGCATCACCACGCTGGCAATCCGCGTGATCGCTCTCCCAACCAATCACATCTCTCTCTTCGTTCCTATATATACCAAAATCATCACTCCTGCTTTCACCTTCAAGAAGCCGATACTCTTAGAAGCCACAGTTTAGGGTTTTTCGATTTTTCATCTTTGTCAAATTTCATCAGTTTCTTCCGATTCAACAATGAGTTCCACTAAGGGAGGTAGAGGAAAGCCCAAAGCCACCAAATCGGTCACACGATCGCACAAAGCCGGCCTCCAGTTCCCCGTCGGTAGAATCGCGAGGTTTTTAAAGGCCGGGAAGTACGCCGAGCGAGTCGGAGCTGGAGCCCCGGTGTATTTGTCTGCCGTTCTTGAGTATCTTGCCGCTGAGGTGACCGGATCCTCTGTTCTTTTGCTTTTTTAATTTGTAGTGGTTTTTATATAATGCTGTCTTTGGTATAGAGTGTGTTCGTTTGGACTAGTTTTTCAAGTGCTTTAGTAAGGCAAAAATTGGTTTTCTCCTTTAAAATGAGTGTATTTGTACTAAGTAATAATCATTTTAGGAACAATCATTTTGGCTTAGAATCTAAAACGATTGATTAAAACAGCACTTCAAGAATCATCTTGTGGTGATTTAACACTTGTAGTTGTAGTATAATCAAGATAAATGTATCTGAGCACAGATTTTATTAGATCAAACTTGGAATTTTGTTTTTTATCTTGTATTTGTTGATTGGAATTAGGTACTGGAGCTTGCTGGGAATGCAGCAAGAGATAACAAGAAGAATCGTATTGTGCCAAGGCATATTCAACTTGCAGTGAGGAACGATGAGGAGTTGAGCAAGCTTCTGGGGTGCGTAACCATTGCAAATGGAGGAGTTTTGCCCAACATTCACCAAACCCTTTTGCCTAAAAAGGTTGGTAAAGACAAGGGTGATATTGGGTCTGCATCACAAGAGTTCTAGGGTTTTAGGTTGTATTTTGGGGGTGATTTTGGTTCTTTTCCAGAGATGACAGAAGTGTGATGTTGAAATGAATGGGGTATGGATCTGTTCCATTTGCTGGGTCATCTTGCTTAGTTTTGCTTAGATGCATATGGTTGGTCTGGATTCATGTAATGTTGTTATCAAGAATGATGATGATGATGATACTCCCTTCTAGATTTAGAAGTATGAAATGTGTATTTTCTTGTTCAAAGAACTCAATTTTGTGTTCTTGATTATTTCTGCTCAATAGTTGTTTTGATCTGAAATGATTTTAGATAGAAACTTGTTTCATTTCATTTAGGATATTGAATCCTTTTCTTTATGCATCCTGATAAACTAACCTAAGCTTTGAAAGGGTGGTTCTTAGTCCTCAGGTTCACAATTGAATTTGGTAGCCATGAATCAGTCCAGACCCTTAACCCAGCCCATTTGTTAGATGCGCCCAACCCATGTGTGCAACAGCCTTGCCCCAGGTCCGCCTCGACCCAAACACATGTCCTTGCACCTATTACCAGCTGACTTGCTTGCGCCTCCCCCATAATGAACCTGTACCTGTCTTCAACTCGTGCATCCCTAACTCCAACGCTGCTTGGTTTGACTTAGCTTTCGGTGGCTCCAATGTCTTAAACGACTCGGTTTATCAATTTTTAACCTATTCCACTATTTCAAACTTCTTTTGTACCATTTTTACCCTTTTAGATTTGATTTTGACATTTTGAAATGCATTTTAAGTACAATCACTTTGGCTGAGATAAAGTGTTGTAAGCTAAATTAGAGGTTTGATTATGACTATTACGTAGACTTGCTAAGTGAGTTCTTATTTTGTGTCGTGAACTGACATAGGTTAACTTGGATTAGCTCTAGAGATTAATTAGTGATTCACTTAAGTTACATAGATAAGTGGCTTTCCTATTGGTTTGATTGGATGAATTGTTGAAGTATGAATGGTGTGTCCCCTTTGACCCTTGCATGTATAAACCAAAGTCATGTTATGATGTTTTATGAAATGATAGGTCTCGAACATAATTGTATTTTCTAACTCCAATAGTGGAGTTACTAGTATATCTTAAAATACTTAACCACGTGCTAGTTTTATTCTTTAAGTTAAACTAAGACACTTCTGCATGGATAACAGTATTGTGGTGAAGTCTAGGGGCTGAAGCTAAGGGAGATGCATTCATATTATTTATAGAAATTCACTTTTTATTTTATTTAAATTTTTACTTTAATAATTTTTTGCAACATTGTTTTAAAATTTTTATTACAAACGTTTAAGTTTATTACATTATTTATGAATATTTTAAATGAATTTTTCACACGACTGGTTAAACATATATTGGTGAAGTTGATTTTAATATAAAATAATTAAAATTGTAAAAAAAAAAAAAAAATAGAAATTTATTAAAGCACAAAGTTCAAAATTGTGTACGATTAAAATTAATTAATGAATTTATTGGATCCAAATTACTTCTGTAGCATTTATCCGACATGAAAACTGCTTCAATGGGTGAAACAGCGGAGCGACGGCGCCGGTCGACGGAATCCTCCGACGAAGCTAAAAGTTGCAGGTGCAATTGTAATCAGCCAAAGTGAAGAGCATAACTCTCCCTCCCGTTTGCTGTTTGGAGATTAAACGATGTCGTTTTCCGATTCAGCTTCTGACAGTTTTCGAATTTTTCATAAATTATCCATAACTGTGAGGTTAGAAAACGATTGCGAAATTCACAAAATCCACAATACAAAATCTCTTAAAATTTCTTTCACACAAATTCTCCTCCTGAGATCGCTTCCAACCAGAAAATTTCAATGCAGTATGCAGGTTTATGTCACCGACCATGTTTTGGAGCGATCAGAATCCGGAACTGTTCATCGGAGGTGGATCTCCGGCGCCGCCAAGTTCTTGAGCAATTGGACGGAGAGCTAGCCAAAGGTGACGATCGAGCCGCTTTGTCTATCCTTAAGGAATGGCAGGGCAAGCATGGTGGCCTTCGATGCTTCGGAGCTGCTCGTCAGGTCAGTATTTGCATAGATTTTGATCGGAATCTTGTGGTTATTAGGAATTTTCAGATGGAATTTTGAGAAGTTTTATCGTTGATCTTCATATTGCATTCAAGGTGTTTGTTAAAATGCTTCAACCAGATTGATGGGAGATTGTACTTTGATCTTCAATTTCATGAAAGTAGAGTTGTTTTTGTTCAGATTCCAAAGAGAATTTACACATTGGACGAGCTAAAGCTGAATGGAATTGAAGCTTCATCTCTTTTATCACCATTGGATGCAACCCTTGGATCGATTGAAAGAAATATTCAAGCGGCTGCTGCTTTGGTTGGTGTTTGTGCTTGGAATGTGTTTCACATTACTCCGCAACACCTGTTCTACCTTTCGGTCGGATTCCTATTTCTCTGGACCTTGGATTCGGTAGCTAAACTTTCTTATATCTTCTAGTTATACTTGAATCCAAGCCCATCAAAATGATGAGACTGAATAATATGTGTAGGTGGGTTTGAATGGAGGAGTTGGAAGCTTAGTTCTTGATACAATTGGTCACACTTTCAGTCAAAAGTACCACAACAGAGTTATTCAAGTAACAATCTTCATGCATCATCCTGCTATTTTACTATATTTCAGCTTGTTTGGAATGGTTTTCTAAGAAAACCTAGTTATGAAATAGCATGAAGCTGGGCATTTCTTGATCGCCTACTTGCTCGGAGTTGTTCCGAAGGGCTATACGTTGTCGAGTTTGGAAGCATTGCAAAAGGAAGGATCTCTGAATCTTCAAGCCGGCACTGCTTTCGTTGATTTTGAATTCCTTGAAGAAGTAAGTTTCAGAATTGTAGTTCAACCCAATTACTTTTGCTTCTTATCATTTCACTTCTGCTAATATCCTTTGATTTCACAGGTCATTGCAGGAAAAGTTTCTGGAACGGTACATTTTCTACTTTGAACACCCCATCCAACATTAAAATGCTCGATTAGAACTCCTAAAGTTTTCCTATAATACCATTTTAATCTTTTACATTAGTTTTTGAGAAATCATTGTGCAAAAATCTGAAGACTTTTCCAAATTATGTCATTAGCTGGACTAACCCTCGTAAAGTTTAAGAACTAAAATGAAATATTCAAAAGTTTCGGACGAGAATAACTAAAAAAAATTGTTTATGGGAAGTGTTTTAGTAAGTGAAGTCATTGATTTGGGATTGTTTGGGTTGTTCATCAGATGTTGAACAGATTCTCATGCATAGCACTTGCTGGTGTGGCTACAGAGTATCTTCTATATGGATGTGCAGAGGGAGGCCTTGCTGACATTAACAAGGTTTCATTTCTTACTGTCTTTTACCTAAATCCTATCACATTTTTGTTTGGATATGATTTTTGTTTGGTTTTACTCGAGGAAACAATGATCTAATAATTGATTTGGTAGGCCTTCTTTTTGTCCCAAAATTGAACAAGACGTTATCAAACCCCCACCAAATTAAGTCTATGTCGTTGTACAATGAAAAACTAACAAAATTTGGTAGTATTTCTGCTTCTTGTTGACAAAAATGTGTCCATAATCATTATTATTCGAATTTTTTTTGGTATTTTTTTAATAGAAAAAGGATATAATTTTTCATAACACTTTTCCCGTTCTTCTCCCAAATTTTGAAGTTAGAAAAATTTCGAAATCTTAAAATTTCAAGAACTAAACTTATAGTTTTTTATATTTTTAGAAGTGAAATCTAGACCAAACGTTTTTATTTTGTTTTGGTCTTAAGGTTGATTATTCCATTTAAGTAGTGAAAATCGATCCGAACGGAATCAAATGGTTGTATTTTTGTTAAAATTGCTATATCTTGAAGAATGGTTTTGGTTTTACAATTGGGGCAGTTGGATTTGTTGCTGAAAGGGCTAGGGTTTACACAGAAGAAGGCAGATTCCCAAGTAAGATGGGCAGTTCTAAACACTGTTCTGATATTGCGCCGCCATGAAAGTGCTAGAGCTAAGCTTGCAGATGCTATGTCTTCTGGAAAATCTGTAGGGAATTGTATTGACATTATTGAGAAAAGTATTGATTTTGATGATATCTAAATGAAATCACACGTTTTACTTGTACTTCTCTTGATTTTTAAGATGCTACGGTACGAGAAAACGGATCACGAAGAGTTAGAATCTAGGAGTTGTTTGAAGTGAAAATTTTCAAATGTATTGAGTTGCAATGAGAGTAGATTTATTTTATGTTTCTCCTTCATTCGACTCTTTCACAAGCCTATTTGAGCGGAAATTTAATTTTTTATCACACGATTTGTGATGTATATTATCTATGATACACGTACAAGAGAACATCCTTGTGCAAAGAATCTTCGTTGTGAAATTTGAATGATTAACAATACTGTCTACTGGACCGAACCTTCCAAAGTCATTGGTAATTATTTTATATGTTAGGAGGTTAAAGTGTTACAAATTTTAAGTTACAAGGAATAAATAGATACAAAACTAAAAAGTAGAATTGTTTAGTAACTTCAGAAGAGTTAGACTCTAAATCACGAGGTAGACTTGAATTTCATCCTATAAGTTTGAAACTATCTTGATAAGTGTGATTGTTATACACTTTCAACCATACATAGTCATAATCTTGCATGCTCACGAAAAGTTTTAAGAGGAACTCAAACCCCATTTACATCGCTTGTCTTTGTAGCTTTGTTGAATCTTAAGTGAGGTTCTCATTCGCTGACTGAACATAACTCATGCAGAAACTAAGTTGTTCGGCTACCCATGCTACCCATGTGTGCATGTTCTCTTGCTTGTGATTTTTAGCTGACTTGTCTCTACTCTAGATCAAGGTCTTCCAGGTACAATGTAGCATCTCATCTTGTCATCTTGATTCCCCACAACATAGCTCATGCATCATGATGTCATTTCAAGTTTCAGGATGTCATTGGCCCATACTAGTCACTTAGGCACACTTGTCGAAAATCGACCATGAGTCGTCTCTGTCATTAAGACATCTTGAGCATCTATCCATTTAGGTACTATCGAGGCATGAACCCTCCCATGTTCATGCCAAGTCATCTATGAATTTTGTATTGGAGAGTGGTCCCATATACCAACCTTTGATTCATGGGCTGGTGTGCAATGTTGACACACCCGTGTCGTCGAACACTGTCCTAAAAAATTTATTTTCAAAGGAAGACGGCCAAGACATTCATCTTGCATCACTCACCCACAGTGTGATACACTTATGTGCCACATGGTAGCTCACTTAGATCATAGGGCCCATGGGCGGTGGAGAGCTGACAAGATGCTTCCCCTAAAATACATTTTGAGGCATATTTGATCTTCTTGGACTTGACGAGATTCTAGCGAGCAATCATACAATCCCGAGGTGGGTCCGTCAGATATCCGATGGATACCAAAATTGGTGAGTTTTCATCTATCATATAGACAAACTTAACTTTAGATTCGCATGTTGAAACTCATGTCAAAATCTCGACTTTTGTAGTATGCTCGAGGCCCTACTTGGCCTTCTTTGAGATTGTCTTCAACATTGTGTCACCATTGTTCCCTCTAATCTTGCTTATGCCTCAACTTAGCTTAAATATACACTCTCCTTGGTGTCTTGATGCGTTGTCGTCATTGGTCGGATCATAACACTTGTCTATCTCAACCTTAATGTGGCTCGATGTAACGATCCTATTTTTAATATTAAAATAAAGTTGTCACTACATACATGACTTGTCTAATATATACGAAAAATTCTTAAATACAGTTTAAAATATTGTCATAGACTTGAACGTTGGTAAAATTCATTTAGAATAAAAATTAAACTTCAATAAAATAATGAAATTGAAATAAAAGGAAATGCATACGCCCTAATCTGATCTAAGGACTACAACTTAATGAAAATGAAACTATTCTGACTTTATTTCTAGTCTCTACAACAATGTCATTATCTGTACAGGGATGCTTACTTTTACCTGAAAAAAGTAATACATGACTTAAGTATTTAATTGAGATTTAAAGAAATAAGTAACCCTATATGAATTGATATAAGTAAAAAAGGTTGCAACATAATTTTGAAGCAACAATGAAATAATTATGAATTTCGGTTAAGGCCAATCATGTAAGTGACCTTACGTACTCAACCATGTAAGTGACCTTACTCAACCATGTAAGTTACCTTACTATTGAAGTTAGGTAGTTGAATGTTGTATGATGGTGCATACCCCATGGCCCCTACATCGTGCACCATATTGTTTGTGCTATGTCTATGTGTTCTATGTAATGACATATGATGTTATGATATGTATGCATGTGATATCCATTACGCCATATCGTAAATGAAACGAATTACTATATATGTCATGTTATATATTGTCACGTAAAGTTATGTGATGGATCATATGATGACTGTCATATATATATGATGCATATATGATGCATATATGTACAACCATGAACGAAAGGAAAAAGGGAATGGTGTAATGTTATGCTATGAATGAAAATCATGTAGATCTCATGCATGTATGTATATCATGTGAATCGGAATACTTCCTCATTATGTTATGCAAGTAGGGACATGTACCTTTGATAATTATGTTCACCATGATATCATGCAGACCTTTCATTTTCTGCGGCGTCTGGTGACGTGTTAATGCGTTGTGCCCGACCAAGTCAGGCTCAGGGAGTACATATACAAGCCCACCTGGTGGATCCATATGCGCATACGTGGGCTGTGTGTGGGAAAATACTGCACATCCAACCCTGCACGGAACTGGAAAAAGCATAAAGTTATGTCACATTTTTAAAAGATCGTCCCAATTATGTTATGAGTGTGATTGCATTACGACAGTGGAGTGACTTGCTAAATGTTTTTTAAGATACTAAAGCCACGTGCTACCTTTATATATTTTAGGTAAAGGTAACGCTCCCCGAATGATGGAAGTCATGATAGGTAAAGTCATATGCTACCTTGCATGGATGATGATGGAAGTCATGATAGGTAAAGTCATGTGCTACCTAGGCTGGAAAGACCATAAAAGTCAAGATAGGTCAAGTCACACGTAGTTTTTTTATATTTCACGATCGAAAATTAGAGGCTCACAAAAATTTGGATTAGAATTGTAAGTACAAAAATACGACAATACAACTTACAAAAATACGACAATACGACTGAATGCCGATATCAGTAGCGTTCTCGAGAAGGCTATCCCTCTCATCAAGTCCGACTATGGACTATTTCTCAAAACTCCTAAAAGTGCTCTCACAAAGCATTTGGCAAAGTACAAAGGACCCAAGTTCACAAAAGGATTATAATCTGTTGTTGATCCTTAGAAAGTTTTGCTGAAGAAAGTCCAACCTACAAGCATCTTTACAAACATCACTACTAAGATAGTAGAAGAGAAATGGATAAATATGGGAAAATCAGACCCCTAAGATGAACTTAGTGATAACATATCAGAAGGCATCCCCCTCTCTCCCTACATGAATATTTTCATCCAAAATCAACCAACAAATTCTCCATACACGAGTAACTTTCATTCAAATTCCAGTAACATGGAAGATGAAACTCCTCCTCTGTCTATTGACTCTACTACTCCTACGCTAAAATGTTGGATCATCGAATTTACAATTCCTGCTTTTGCAGACCAATCTTCAAATTAGAACCAAGATATTAACCTCACAACAGCCTCACTCAACTCCTTGCTCTTCCCATTGGATTGATACCATTCATCTATGATAGGACATGCCTACCCAGCTCTCTCTTCTACCCTCCACTGTCAAACAGTCTTGAGAAAAATCCAAGTTTTCTTCAGCTAGAAACTTTGAAACTCGAACTTGTCGATAGATGCCTTCTTGAAAAGAAGCATGGAACAGTGTTCGAGAGTTCTCTAGAACGAGAAAATATAAAAAAGAAAGAAAGAAACGAAATCAACTGGGCTGCTCTCATTTTATAGAGAGATGAATACTTCCCGTTCTTTAAAGCAAAATTTGCCTTAAACATCGGAAGAATCCAGATTGGCTGTTCTCTCCCTCTCTAACACATTAACCTGCATTTTTCTTACCCAAATCTAGGTGATCTTCTAAGTATCACCGTTTCTCGCTCAATGCCTATCTTGACATGTTTCTTTGGACAGTGTGCTCCTCCATTTATTTGAAACACACTGCTTTTGTTGTGTGCTGATTGGTCATTTTGACTAGCAACTTTAATTCCATTAGCTTCAGGCATGTGCCTATCTATGTCTACCTGAGCATCATTTTCAGTCGTGTTTAACTTCCTTGGAGATTTTCGTGCGATAGTTGGGGCCTCACTTTTCAGATTACTCTTCTCTGAGTTGCATTTCTTCTGTACGTTTGCAGCCACATTATTTTCAATACCAATCTCTTCCACTTCCACTTCGGGAGATTCACAGTCATGAGATGAATCAATTATTCCTGGAGCAGCAGCATTGTCAGTCTCCTTGATGTTAGTAAGATCGACATGGTCGTTAATATTTGGGGGAAGAGCAGCAGGATCTAATTCAAATGATCCTTTCGGAATGCCTTCTCTTTCCTTTCCAGTCATTCTAACTGAAGGAACTTGATGAGAAAACCTGTACAACTCGTTAGGTGCAATCTTGAAGGAGTTCAGTCTAAGCTTCTCAGTAGTCTGAAACAAGCAGACAAACCCTTTGATCTTGTCCATGTAAGCAACCGAGATGCCAACATCCTTGACATAATCTGACAAGATTTCAACAAATTCATATTCAAAAGCTACATGTTTTTCAGGTTCAGAGCTCCATCTAATATCCCAGTCCTTGAAAAGAGCCCAAGTTTCTCCTTTTCTGGGATACAACAAGTACGTACTCCTCACAGACTGTTTGGGACAATGTACCATATGAGAGAACATGGGAAGATCAGCAGTTTCCTCAGTGTCTCCTAAGGTATACTTGCCACATGCAATGGGCAATTCTGCATCGCTCCAATCAATTTCATATTTGCTATCAGGATTTGGTTCGAACCAAGTAATCTGGAGCTTGAATACAGGGGAGAACACTTTTCTAATACGAGCATAAAATCTTGGCATGCCATCAATGGTATCATATATAGCCCATACCTGATTGACCGCAAAACAATCTTCCGTTTTATTGTTATCAAAATTGCTAAACTCAGGATCAGCACATACCAAAACATGTACTTTTACATCTTTGTTCTCTGTATCAATATCCTCAACTTTGGATTTTTTATCATTTTGATCTGACATGTTTTTTCCTTCTTCCATTACCTTCAGTTCCTCACATTTGGGTTTCATTTTGGGCAAGACTTCCGGATGTTGAGAAGGTACTTCATGTTTGATGCCCTTTTTGTGACCATCAACAGTACCATTACCAACTAAAGATTTGTCAACTGTAGATGCTGCAACATCTGCAGTTGCATCTTTCGTTTTCTCTTTAATGTCCGCAGATTCACTGCCCCTTGATTTCTTTGGAATCTGTAAATTATCATCATCATCACTTAAATATTTCTGGTACGAAACATGGTTCTTGTTCCTTGAAGATCTCCTTTGACAATTGCCTCTACCCTGACCAGAATCCTTTTCATATAAATCGTCATCATCAACATCTTGGTCATCTTCAGAATTGTTGACAGGTGTTGTAGCTGATTTTCGTTGTCGCTTCCTATTTCCACTCTTTGGAGCTGATTTGGGCTTAACAGTACCACCCTGTCCATCTTTGGCATCCCCATGTGCCTTCTGTTTTTTTCCACCTTTAGCATTCAAATCACTGCCAGCAGTGTAATTTTCCCTTGATGCTCGTTCAACCCCAGCAGACCTATCCTGAGATTTATTATCAGAACCATGTTTGATTTGTGTAGCTGATTTTGAGGATCCTGACTCAGGAGCTACTTTCTTCTGAGGGACATGACCTTGGTGGGAGGGTGGAGGCATATTTTGGTTATTCAAGTCATGAGAGATAAAACCTCTGCCACAATTCTGGCAACGCAACATCTTATTAAGATAACATTTGAGGTACTGATACCTCACATTACAAAATGGGCAGCACGTCCAAAAAGCCTGCTGTGGTGGTGGTGGTTTGTATGAATTTCTTCCAGGAAAATGTGAGAAAGGAACACTTGAGTAACCATTTGCAGTTCCACTCTCTTGCTTGTTCATTGCTGCATATCCATTTGACTGATCATGAGATGACTTAGGTGCAATATTTCTTCTTCCAGCTCCACACTTCATGTCATATAACTTGCGTTTTGACTGATCAGAGAGCAGCCTGTTAGCTTCACCAACAAGTTTAAAAGCAGCTTCTGCACCAGTAAACTTGTTCTTATCTGGGTGGAGCAACAATGCAAACTTCCGGTACTGCTTTTTTATAGTGGTTTCATCTGCTGATTGTTCTATTTGAAGAATCCCATACCAGTCATTTTCAGTTCCACATATTCTATTCTGAGCTGAACAGTGAATCTCACATACCGTTAGCAGTTGTGTAATATTTTCAAGTGTAGGAAAGAGTCTATGTGCTGTCTGAGCCATCTTCCTCGCCCCCAAAAAATCACTGATTTCCAGCTTCTTCTCAGCAATTTGCATAGCCTTAATGGCCTCCTCCTTGTTGCACTCCATTGCTACCACGTTTAAGTATTAACCATTTAAATTTTCAAACACAGATTTCTCAATTCACTTTGCTGGCCGTCAGTCAGCACCAAAAGTCAATAGTTTCAATCTGCATTAAGGTAAGCCAGTAAACTTAAAAACATTTCCCAAGACTTTTTAAAAACAAAGATGTATATTAGTATTCATGATTTGAAGTGCAGACATGAAATTAAGTTTAGAACAGAGAGAATTTTACCATCATCACAGTTGGATATACTGTAATAAACTTGAAACAAACTATGGCATCTCAATCAAAGGGATTGGGGCTACAACATCTATGAGTGCAGGGGATCCTAATACTTAATATCTGCAAGTACAGTTCAAATATGAAAAATCAGAACCAGCAAGTGTATGGAAAATATACGAGCAAAAAGGAGAAAAACACGCAAAACTAAAATTTGGAACTCCGAAACAATCACAAGCATTATCTTTTTCGTATTTGTTCTTTGTTTATTCATTATGATTGTAGGTTATTCACAGAGTCAATTGCTCCTCAGACAGATCATAAGCACAAGTTTCTAAACCTAAACATCATTCCTCATGAACAATGCATTTCCATTAGAAAATTACTTTTTTACTTAAAGAACTATTGTAACTGATGAAAACAATCCAAATATTCAATCAACCCCCAAGTTCCAACGAACAAAGTTCCTCGTTCAATGCAAATGGAATTTTCTTTTCTTTTCTTTTCTTTTCTGTTTTTACCTAACTGGTACACACAATATTATCAAATTTAAATTTAAGGAGTTCAGTGAGGATGTCCTAGCTATAAATATGAAGAAAACGACGAATTCATAAAATACTATCAATGTTTTCAAAGAAGAATGTGAAATAGCCCTCTGAGGACAATGAGCTCAAAAAATATGTGAGTACTCATGTGAGACGAAGAATGAAAAGAGAAAATAGAGGAAAGGCCCATTTAAGGTCATCTGGCTTCCACAATTCAGATAAAGACAGGTACCCTCACTAAGGTATATGCCACATCAGGCCTACGTTTTTTTCCCCTAAAAAATTAATAAAATGTGTTCTGTAAAACCTCATTTCCCAAGCAGCTACTATATAAAAAAATAAAAAATAAAAAATCATTTATAAAATGTTTCGTTTGAACATTTTTGCGGTTAGTACTCAAGCTCCAAAGGGCTCTCGCACTTCAATGTGCGTAGTGATTTGAAAAATATACTTTCAACAACGACCCCACAAAATTATTTTAAATTCCTATAATTTGAAACTATCATCACCTAATTTGGTTATATCATTATTAAATTTGATTTTAATTTAAACCCTAGTTCCACTGTCTAAGAATGTTGCACCTGCACCTAGCTGCAAGGTACGCTAAGATCCGTTCTTTTTAGGGTTATAAAACAACGTAAACTCTAGAAAAAAAATTGTTGTTTAAACTCTTGCCACTTCACCTCAACTAAGAAATTAGTAAGGCTCTTCCTAATAGGCCCACCAACTATTAGACTTCAAACCATTTTTACCCGCACAAATTGAAAATCAACCTTCCATCTGCCCGAGGAAAGCATTAGTACTAATGTACTTCAAAACGTCTAATTATCTCTTCAAGGAGCTATAATTTTGTCATAGATTTCCACTTCATTTCCCCGGCATCTAGCCTAGAAACTAATGAGTTCCTTTGCTGACCATAAAGAAAAATCTGAACAAAGTAGATCAACTTTCAACTCCTCATTCACGAAAACAACATAACAATTCAGCAGTAACAAAAACACCATCCAATCAAAGTTCAGCTCCGATGAAAACAAGTCAATAGCAGCAAAAATTACAGAAATCTGCAACAAAAAAACACGGAAGACCTCACAAACCAGGAAACAAACACCAATTAGAAGCAACAATCAGCTGAAGGAGCAGAAACATAAGCAAAACATAAATCAAAAGCAAAAACAGAGGCTCGAAATCAATAAACATGATAGAAACAAGAGAGTAAAATGGATTAAAATGAGGAAATGAAAAGGAAAACCCTAGAATGGAACCTGGAGGCAAGAAGAGAGAGAAGTAGCGAATGAGGGAGGGAGTTACCGAGAGCTGAAAAGCCGATTGAGCAGCGTCGGAAATGAAAGAGAAATGAAGAAAAATGGCGCGGGAAGAATGAAAAATTTTGGGGGGAAGGATGTTAAATTGCCCGACTTCCCAGTTTTTCTCTGTGAAATTCGGCTGTGTTTGTGTGTCTCTGTCTTCCACCCTCGGAACTGTCCAGTTTTCTGGTTCTTTTCATCCCATTTTTATACCGTATTTGTCGCAGGCCCAAGCCCAAGCCCAAGCCCAATCAAAGTAGAGATGTCACCCGGCCCGGTCGACACGTCCCTGCTCCCTATTTCAATTCTTATTCATGCAAAAAAAAAAAAAAAAAAAAAAAAAAA
>NW_019272018.1:1088346-1171100 GCF_002738345.1 Cucurbita maxima
AAAAAAAAAAAAAAAAAAAAAAAAAAATTGAATAATTCGTGTCGGTCGTGTTCTCCTCGAGTCCGTTTGGCTCACAGATAAATATCTTTCCCTACTCTCTTAGTACTCTTTACACCATTCGAGACAGGTCACTATAACATCTTACTATGAAAAGCACTCCGAACTTTTCAACCCTAGTTTTGTTCGGTCTTTAAAATCCACGTTCATTCCCAATACAAACTTTCCAACTTGTCATTAAATTCCAAAACGTAAAACGAACACGGGTTTTATGTCCATTCTCATCCTCTTTTTCCACAACCAAACGGTCCGGGAATTTTCTTTCAAAAACATCCTCACTATCAAATTTGGATTCGAAACATTTAAGTTTAGTTAATACCTTTGACCTTTCACAAATTTTAAAAAATACTCTTACTAAAAAATGTATTCATTTTCTTTTCTTTCAATGAACTCTTTCTAGTTGGGACCATTTCCATTTTGTTCTTAATAGTTCTCACTCCCTCGAGAAGATAAGTTGGAGTTCCCCTCGGTTTTGCATTTCTTTGGCTAATAAGATCCAAAAGGTTCCTCCGGTTTTCAATTACAACGGAGGAACGGAAGAAATATAATATATATACGCGTATGTGCGGGTGCGCGTGTGGAATGAGCTAGGGTTTCTTAGGTATTTTGAAGATTTAATTTAATTTTATATATATATATTTTTTTTTTTTTTATTGAACATTTTATCCACTCTTTGTAGGAAAGATTTGTTGTAGACTTGCTCAAAGGGACCCCTGATCAAAAGGAAAGTACCCTATATCCTACCTAGGGACCTTTTCAATTTGAACTAGTCTTCCTAAAACTACAAGTTTTTTTGTTTTTTTTTTTTTTTTTTTTTGGTTTTTAAAATTAGGTGCCTATTTTAGGTTATTCTGTCAAGGTGTTTGGAACCTTATGAGGCGGAAATTCCACATACGGTCTTGAAGTCAGTCTTGAAATCGCCCGATTCGACCAACTTTTGGATAACAAGAAGGCGAGCCGGTAATGTTTTAGACAGAACACTCTAGATGACCTGTGGCAAGTTGCCATAGAAGAAGGTTTGGAATACTTTTGNCATACAAGGACTCTAGGTCTGGTAGCATGGTTCGTCGTATCGTCTCATCGTCTCGTAACGGGGTTGAGCTACATACAAGTTCTCTATAAGGTTGTTGCATCTTGGAAGTGAAGTGCCAAAAAAAACATCATTTGCTAAAGATGCTCTTATTTTGGTTGTTGATAAGAATGACTCCTCACGTGAGAGGGTGTACAACACAACTTCGATTTTTTTTAGATTTAAATAAACTAAATGTAACTACCTAGATTCCCCGCTAGCAGATATTGTATCTTTGGGCTATCATTCAGGGTTTGGTTTAAAACAGGGTGTTTTGTTCTCTTCCCCAACCAACCAATGTGGGACATCATAATCAATGTGGAACCCACTCCGGGTGTTTTGTTCAATCCACCCCTTTGAGGCCCAGTGTCTTCGCTGTCACTCGTTTCTTTCCCCAATCGATGTGAGACCCCTCCAAATCCACCCCGTTTTGGGGTCCAATGTTCTTACTGTCACATTGCCTCGTGTCTACCCCTTCAGGGAACAGTGAGAAGGCTGACACGTCGTACGACTCAAATTCACTACTACCAGATATTGTTTTTTTTTGGTTTTTCCTTTCGGGCTTCCCCCCTCAAGCTGCTTTGGGTTTTTCCTTTCGAGCTTCCCCCTCAAGCTTTAAAACACGTCTGCAAGAGAAAGGTTTCCACGATTTTGTTCTCCTCCCCAACCAAGGTGGGACATCACACTAATTAAAAGTTTAAAGTTAAGCAATAAATACCTTGATGAAATATGAATATGAAGGTGGGACTTCTTGTGTTATAATGAGTTGAACTCTCACGAAGTCTTCCTTGAGTCGAATCTCTATGAGGATAATTCTAGCAGGCTGCTTTTACTTCTTGTGTTATAATGAGTTGAATCTCCCAAGCTCTCACAAACTCTTCCTTGAGTCGAATCTCTAGTTTTTCCATAAAATCGACATATTAAGTTTTGACATAACTAAATCAGAAATATAAACATGATTGAATAATGAATAGAAACCGTGTGAAGTTATGACTGAATAATGAACTTTGACTTTTATAGCTTTACAAATAACTAAAAATATAAACTAACCGTAAACAAATATGGTAAAATATTTAAACTAAATATCTAAAAATGCTCTAACAATAGCTAATCAAATTCTTCTAATGATCCCTCCTTAACTTATTCTTTTTTGTCAAAATAATAAATTGACAGTTCCTTTTTTGTAAGATCTCTAAGAAAGTGAAATCATAATTGAATTTTTGGATAGCTTAATAGTTGAAGTATTATCGTATAGCTTGTGGTTGATAAGGTTCTATCAGTAACAAGATCAATTTCTGTGGTTGATAAGGTGGCTATAGGCGGCTTACAAGAAGACCAAGCTACTGCTCCTTCATTCATCATAAATACATAGCTTGAAATACACTTGTTATCTTCCACGTCTCCAGCATAATCACTATCAGTAAATCCATTTAAATCATTAACTTCTCCCTGATAGGAACCAAGAGACATCAATCATATTATATACTTCAATGAAGATGTGAAGAAAATATTGTTGAAATTATCAAAAGATATTTCAATTCATGTCACATTGAAGAAGAATGAAGTTTCATGTTATAAATTTTGGGTGAATTACAATTTAGAGTAATTTAGAGTTATTGTATTACATTAATATATTTTAAGACTTTTTATTTACTTTAGGTTACCATTACATAATGGTTAATTATGGGTATTAAGTATGAATGTTACAACTTTGGAATGTCTATAATAGTTTCATTTTGAGGCTATATAAAGTCATGTTGTATTTGTAAAAAGACTTGGGAAAATATATATAAAATGAGCATTTGTGCTTTCTTTAGCCAATGACTAAGTTTATTTGCAATTCTATGTAGTTAGGTTGCATGTAGATCATTCAAGCTCGACATGATCAATTTTCATTGAAGTATATTGTATGATTGATGTCTCTTGGTTCATATCACTCCCTTTCTATAAAATACACCATAATCTACCGTACCTTTCAAGTACCTTAAACCCCTTTTAGGGGCTGCAAAATATTGTTGTATTGGACATGCCATAAAATGACTAATCAAACTTACAACAAACATGAGATCAGACGAGTAGCAGTGAGATACATCAGACTTCCCACTATTTGTTTATACAAAGTTACATCTACTTTTGCACCATTTTCATTTTTGCCAATTTTCTGTCCTGGAACAATGGGATTACATAGAGAATTATTATTCTCTATGTCAAATCGATTTAAAACTTCAATAGCATACTTTCTTTGATATATAAAAATACTATCTAATCTTTGTATTACCTCTCTTCCAAGAAAAAATCTCATTTGACCTAAGTCAGTCATATCAAACTCTTTCTTCATGAAACATTTAAATTCCTGTAACGACCCAGAAAAAGAAAAAGAAAAAACTCAGTTGCCATAAAACAAGAAAAAGAAAAAAAAAACTCAGTTGACAGAAAACTCGTGAATTTTCCGGCGACTGCCGAGTTTCACGAACCCCACACGAAACGACAGCCACACCTCACTCAACCTTCAACCCACGACTCCCAGAATCAATTAAAGTACATGAAAACAGAGAAAAGGACAAATACGAGAGAGAAAGAGGTTTCGAATAATGTCAGCAAGTTTCCAATTCCTCCGACGAGCCCCAAACTACCCTAAAATCGATGCCAAATGCCCAGTTACCACCACGAGAAGGATCCCTAACGAAAGCACAACTCAAGGTACATTTTGTGCCTTTTCGTAAGCACCCTCATCGGTAACCGAGGTCAGAAAATTGGATTTTCCTAAACGTTCTTAGATTTGTGGTTTTAGGAACTTTTAGGTCACAAAACTTCGAGGAAGGAAAGAAGAACGACAAACAAAGAGGACCGAAATGGAAACGCAGCGGGAAGGAGAGAGAAGACGCGTCAGAAAATCGGCCGAAGTTGAGTAAGGAAGACAAGATCCACGGATCCGAGTCAACTCGAACCCAAAACTCGAGAGAGCCAGCCCGATTCTTTCCCTCGGTTTTTGCCTTCGACCCAGCCCAACTACAGCAGCCCAAACCTCAAACCAGCCTAGAAGCAACGATTCAGTTGAACCAACCCGAGACCAGACCCACGGTCCAATCGAACTGGCCTGCAACCCAAACACTTGCGGCCCAGCCCAGTAGGCCAAGGCCCAATGATTAGTCTGGCCCATTAGCCTTCTGCAGTCCGCGACCCAAATTGGATTGTGACCCGTACCTCGACCCAACGCTATCGAACGACGTGGCTCGTTTTTCTGCTGCCACATGTCACACATAGGTGCAGACGGTCCCTCGGCTTAGCTCGGTGCAAACGGCTCGAGCTCCCTCCAATGACACTCTAGAGGCTCCTCTGGCGACTCCCAGCAGCTGTTTGGCTCGGCTCACTTGTTTTCAACCCGGTTTCCACTGTTTCGACCCTCATGGATCTGTTTTCGGTCCTGATTAAGGTATCCGAGACCATTTTAGAGTTTTATTTCACATTTATTGAATTATTGGTAAATTAATTGTGGAATACTAACGAAAGATGGCGAACGGTGTGATAAGAAACAAACCCCGACAACGTAGGAAGCAACTCTCACGAACCGGGAGCTTACATTTAGCTAATTAGGGAATACTTCGGCTAAGGCCAACCAAGTAAGTGACCTTACTATAGGATAGGCTAAAGATTGTTTGAATTATGATGATGTGTGAGTATGACGTTGTGCTGTGATGTCTGTTAAATGTACACTATTTATGTTTCGATGCATGATGTACATGTTATATTTGATGCATTTAATGGCTTCTATGATGAGTATGATGTATGCATGATGATGTTATTAACATGATGATATTTTCCATGTTGAACATGTCTTATGATGTTGTTTACCATATTGCATCATGTCGTTAGATCAACATAGGACACAACCCTAAGAGTATGAAAATGATATTAATGTAAATATTCACGAGCACATGTTACATAGTATAACCAAGAGATGAGACTAGAGGGTTGTGTCAAAAGAGATGCATAATTGGACTTAGAGGGACCTCATGTATAATTGTATGTTCATAAGCATAGGGCTACTTCCCCTAGAGATGATGAGTACGGACGCACACCGTATGATGAGCGCGAATGCGCACAGGTGCGAATGCACATAGATGAGGGTGTTCATGAGGCGCATGACACTATGGGGTTCTGCTGACCTCCGAATGTCGCTATAGATTAGCTTGACTAGAGGGTCCAGGGGGTGTGCGAGCGCCCTAGGGATTCACACTCGCTCGTGTGAGTCGTGTGTAGGGAAGTACTACACATCTAATTTGTTCGAGACTGGAGACCACCCTTAAGATGATTAGAGATAGGTCCCTAATTCATGATTGTATGTGTTTGCATTAGCATGACCCATATACTGGGGTCACTTACTGAGTATTTCTTCGAAATAATCAGGCCGTGTGTCATTTTATCTTTTAGGTAAAGGCAAGGCTTCCCATGTACGATTGACGGTGCATCGTGATCAGAGACGGTAGCATGTGCATAGGATAGTTGCATATTTAAAATTCCTAGTCTTGGTTAGGATAGGGTGCTTGCAATTTCATATAATCAATTCCATGCTCTTGTGTGTAGCCTTGTACAACCAATCTTGCTTTGTATTTATCAACTTCTCCAAACTTATTTAGCTTGGTTTTATAAATCCATTTCACTCATATTTTCTATTTTCTTTGCTTCAGCCAGTAGAACCACCAAATTCCATGTTTGATTTTTTTCAATGGATTTGATTTCTTCATCCATAGTCAATCTCCATTTTGGGCTTTTGACAACTTCCTCAAAATTCACAAGATCTGAAATCATCAAGAATGTCATATTTTCTTCATCCTCTTCATATAAGCCTTCACCGAATTATAATTTGCTAACCATACATGTGGATGTTGATTTCTCCCCTCTCTAATTGTCAAATCTGGTGCAACAGTTACTGGAAAATTGTTTTCAGCAACTGGTTCAATTGTTTCAGTTGTTTCAGCAACCGGTTCAATCGTTTCCTCTGTGATTTCTCCTCCTTCGGCTATGTTCTTATCAATTTCAATATTTTTTCCAGTCCAATTTTTCCGTTGCTCTCCATTTACCCATTTACCCATTTTTGGAAATGGAGTCTGATGTTACTTGCGATTCATACATGCCTCGCAGGTGGTGTTTGGAGCTACAATTTGCGTCAGGCCTTTCACCATGTTTTTGTGTTTCAAGGTGCACAAGCCTCTGTAGTCGAGATGACCATAACGATGGTGCCAAACTATTGACTGATCCGTATTTGAAACTTGGAGGCATCTTTCTTCATTTGTTGTGTAGATAGTTCATTACGCAAAATAAACTACCGATTTGCACTCATAATTGACTCTGCTATTTTTCCTTTTTGTGGATAGATAAAAGCACATACATCATCTTTAAACAACACTGCTACTTCCTTTTCTTATAGTTGTCCAACGTTCAAGAAATTATTTTTGAGTTCAGGTACCCAATACACATTACTAATAGTGCAACGAACCCCATGCAAAGTTAATTTCACTGCACCCTTTCCCATAACTTTCATACTTGTATTATTTCCAAGTTTGACAATGTGGAAAAATGTCTTGTTTAAGCTTGAAAACATACATTCACTTGCACACATATGGTTTGAGCAACCAGAATCTAAGAACCAAGCATCACTCATTTTGCTTCATGTCTTTCCATATGAGCCATTATTTGCATTTCATCCTCTTCTTCCAGCTCTGCATAATTCAATTCCTTATTCATCTTTGGACATTCATATTGAAAATGACCCGAGTCATGACAAATATAACATTCAACAGTTGCTTTGTTGAAAGTTGATCTTCCTCTTCCGCGTCCTTTGCCCTTGTAAGTTCCTCTCCTTTATTACTTATTTTCGCTAGTCCTTCGACTTTTAGAACTTGCTTCTCTCCATTAATGCTGGATCTTCGAAATTTTTGTTCATGCACCACTAATGAACTTTATAATTCATCAATGGACATGTTATCAGTATCTTTGGGTTCCTCCATTGATACTACAACATAAGTAAATTTTTTAGTCAGGGTATGCATAATTTTTTCTACAATTTTCTTGTCTTTCTTGTCTGGCATATCTTCTCCATTGCTTCTCATCTTGTTAGAAATTATCATCACTCTTGCAAAATAATTTGTGATACTTTCATCCTTTTTTATCTCTAGGATCTCAAATTCTCTCCTTAATGCATTAAGAAGAGATTTCTTCACTTTTTGGTTTCCACTAAATTTTCACTTCATTGAGTTCTAAACAATCTAGGTTGTACCACGATTCAAGATTTGTTCAAAGACAGTACGATCAATTTCCTGGAAGAGGTAATGCTTTACTTGGTGATCATTGAGTCTAGCATCATCAAGGTGGCTATTTTGTGCCTCAATCAACATTGTTCCTCCACACTCCATAGACCTTTTGCTCTGAGTAAATTTTCCCTCATCTCACTCTAATGATCATAGTGACCATCAAAGTGAGGGACCCACTCATACTCTCTCTATTTGATCACTCAAAAATTGCGGCTCTCATACCAATTGTTAGGTTTTGACATAACTAAGCCAGAAAAATAAACAATTGAATTTTGAAGGGATGATATTATTGAATACTGAACAGCTTTACAAATAACCATAAATAGAAACTAACCACATATCTAGAGTCTAATGCTCATGAAGTCCCTGATGCTCACATGAAATGTAACACATGGACCATTGTAAAATTCAGAGAATTGAACGTGAAATTGATGTCATGGATTCATATAGGTTGACTTGGATACAAATGACAAAATCGAATTTTCATTAAGGATAAATTGGGGACACCAGCCTAAGTAATCAGGTAAGTGACCTTACTATCGGCATGATTATATTTGATGCTAACACGTGCCCTATGGTTCTACACGTGTCATAAATTTGATATGTGTGAATCGTTTATGAATTGATATGACTATGATATGTTATGCATGTGCTATGATATGTGAATGATATGATAACTCTTACGTTATGATGTGTTCAATGATATATGTGAGATAGGATATGAGAGGGATGCGATAAATGTAATGTAACTATAACGATTCGACTTTCTAAAAAATAAAATAAAATAATACTCACGAAATCTCCCTCGAAATCGTGGAATGTCTAGCAAGACATTTATTGCCTAATAAAAATATTCCTATTTATGTAAGTTTCCTTATTCTAAAACCCTATAATACCTTATTGAGAAATGTCTTGAGATTCATTTTATATTTTATGCCCAACCATTTACCTCTCTTAAAAACTATTATACTCCCAAAGTTTCCTTTGGTGTCTGGGAGAACGGAAAAATCAAGAGAGTCTAAAGGGAAATCGATGGGTTTGTTCACTGGGTATTTTGAGGGTCTCTTGGAACATTGGGGTTGCCGTTTTCGGATGAAGAAGGTTTTCAGCCCTTTCGAAGTCATTTTCGCCCTTATTTTTACAAAGATAGGTTGTTTTGGGGTTTATTTTGTTAAATAGCACGAAGTTTAGCTAGGGTATGTTATGAAAGGTTCCTAAATTTTTATGTGGTTCTTATAGGACGTAATTTACCGTTGGAATTAGCTTGTTTTGTGAGTGGCTTTAGCCAAGGCCGTCGAGGTAAGTGACCTTACTGTTGGAGTTAGCTTATCGTGTGATGTATGATGGTGCGTGCCCTATGGACCCTGCATGCACCATATCTTATGTGATATGATTATGTTATGTATGAATTATGTTGACTTTTTACGCTATGAAAAGTTATGGATTGTGTCGACTGGTGACTGTTTATAAAATGCTTATGGAATTGGAACGTATTTTCATGTTATGTGATATGTCATATAATGTAAGTTATGTAATATGTCATGTAATGTAAGCAACGTATATGTAATGTTAGTAATGTTTATGTAATGTCATGTTAGGTATGTTAAGGTACCTCATGTATATATGTATGTCACTTGCATCAGGATTCTTCCCCTTTATGTTATGAAAGAATGAAATATGATATTTATGTTTGCCATGATATCATGCGGGTCTTTTATGTTATGTGGTGTTCAGCGACGTGTGCCCGACCAAGCAAGGCCCAGGGGGTACGTATATGAGCCCGCTGGGTGGGTTCATGTGTGTGTACATGGGTCGTGTGTGAAGAAATATTACACATCCAACCCTACCTAGAATAGAAAAGCACCCAAGGTCATGTAAGGTTTACGAAAAGTTAGGTCCCGCTCATATGTTGCATGTGTTTACATATCTAACTCCAACAGTGGGGTGACTTACTAAATATTTCATAAAATACTCAAGCCAAGTGCTACCTACATTTTTCAGGTAAAGGCAAGACACTAATGTACGGCTGACGGTGGAGCTGAGGACACCATGAAAGTTGAAGAGGGGGCATTATTAGTAGTTTACGTTTATTTGACTGTTTTAAGCTAAAACACTGAACATTGTTTTTATTTAGAGTTTTCTGAACTCAGTTACAGAATGTTTTACTCTCGCAGACATTAATGGTGTAAATATTATGGGTTGGGGAATTTTTTTGACCCATCCCAAACGTTCGGGTTTGTTGGATTGTCAACCCAACCCAAAACTTTTTACAACCCAACCCTCTATTTTCGGGTTGGGTTGGGGTTGGGTTGTCAATTTTTTTTAAGTTTTATTTATCCACAATTTATAATTATTCGGATACAATATTATATAAATATATTAAAAGTTCACAAACAAAAACAAATCAATCTAATTATTTACAAAAAAAAAATAATAATAATAATAAATAAATAAATTCAATAAAAAAAATGAGCGAAAATTGTAATATATTAACATAGTTCAACATTGTATAAAACTAAAGACAACTAAATACCGACATTTGATGAGTTAAAGTAACAAAAAAATTATAAAATAGATCATAAAATTAAATAAACAATAAGAATGATTAGTTAAAGGTATGACATATAACAAAAATAAAAATATCTATATAAAAATATTTTAATTAAAATATACTTATTTATACTGGAACAGAATCTCAAACTATTTTTTGTTGTGATATAATAATATTTCAACAAATAAATAATAAATACATTAGAATTAGAATTTAGAATATACTTATATATATAAATATAATTTAGTAACAAATCATAATTAATAAACCTTGGTATTAGAATTTAGAATATACTTTTATATATAAAAATATAATTTAGGAACAAATCATAATTAATAAACCTTTTTATTATATAATAAACCATATAAATATAATTTAGGAACCAATCATAATTAATAAACCTATTTTAATAATAATATACTTTTATATATATAAATATAATTTAGTAACAAATCATAATTAATAAACTTTGTATTTATAATAAACAATATATTTAAAAATAGTATAAAATGTCCTTGGAACATATATTTGCTTGGAACTCGGGCCTAAGTGTCCTTAGACTAGCTTCAGTACCACTCTAGCAACCCATTAAAAAGAAAAAATTCTTAATATATTTTATATATTTTTATTTGGCTCGGTTTAACCCGAAAGTTTTGCCCATGAACCCGAAATCGAACCGATTCAGTTCGGGTTCAGAAAAATGAACCCAACCCTACTCGGAATGCTAATCCAACCCAACCCAACCCATATAGTTCTGGTTGGATTGGTTCGGGTTGTCGGGTTGAATGTACACCCCTAGAATACATGTTTGGTTTGGATTTTTGGACCTTTATGTTAGACTTCATTGTGTTTTCCAAAGTTATTTACGATGAACTTTAGCTTAATGATTTATTTATGCATGAGTGACGTCACTAAATAGGTTAAGAAAATTAGGGGCGTTATAGTAACGATATGACTAAGATATGATTGATATAGCGATATATGGTTAGGTTATGTATAGAAAAGGATATGATTATGATAGATTGATAGAACGATATGGTTAAGATACGTTCCTGTAACGGTATAAATAAGATACATTTATGAAACGATATGGTTAGGATGCGTTCCTGTAATGGTATGACTATGATACACTTATGAAACAATATGATTAGGATGCGTTCCTGTAATGGTAAGACTAGGATATATTCATAAAACAATATGACTTAGGAGATGTTGGGATATGGTATGACTAAGGTATGTTCCTGAAATGATACGACTCTGAGATGTATAAGGACGATAAGACTATGACAAGTTTAAGAATCGATATGGCTAGGATATGCATATGGAAACGATATGACTAATGTATGTTTATGAAATGATACGAATATGAAATGTATAAGGACGATAAGACTATGACAAGTTTAGGAAACGATATGGCTAAGATATGCATATGGAAACGATATGACTACGAAGTATTTGCAAAATGATATGGAATATGTTATGGTATGAGATATGTGATAAATTGACATGTTAATGATATGATATATTGTGATACACTCATGGACAGGCTAGTCATTGTAGGCAGAGCCCACTTCCGAGCCCCAGCGAACACAACCTTTACCTTTGAATATCTAGGAGTGACACGTGACAACCACTGATAAGCGCTCCAAGTCAAGTCGGACCGCGGGTACTAAGCCAAGTTGCGCATGAATCTTGGATCGAATACAGTTTGAGTTGGGCTATCCGCGACATGCATCGCAGTCTGAAGCCAAACGCGCCTCTCCACCCAACACTCAAAATGTGTCGATCATTGAGGTGAACACATTCTTCTCTCATTCGGCAGTTGCGTGTCCTCGTGTAAGTCTAAAACTTCAAAAAAATTTAGATTTCGATCAAAAACTCGTTTTCAACCTATTTTCTTTAGATTTTTGTAACCCATCTCACAAAATTTACATGAAGTAGACAATGTGAAGATAGCTTCCAAGAACTTAAGCAGAGATTGGTGTCAGCACTAGTTCTCACCATGCTGACAGGAGATGGAGACTTTGTAGTATACAACGGTGCATCGAAGAAGGGGTTGGATTGTGTCCTCATGCAACATGGGAAGGTTATCGTTTATGTCTCGCGTCTACTAAAAGAATATGAGAAGAATTATCCTACTCCTGATCTTGAGTTAGCATTAGTAGTGTTTGTGTTAAAGATTTGGAGGCACTATCTGTACGGGGAGAAGATCCAAATTTTCACCGACCATAGAAGCCTAAAGTACTTCTTTACCCAAAAAGAGTTGAACATGTAATGATCCTAAATTTAACCTCTTTAATCTAAGGTCATTAATATATCTTGAAATGAGAAATTTACATTAAATTGAGCTCTTATCATAAATGCAACTACACTAGTCTTTTATTACCTCGTAAAAAATGATTACAAGGGAAAGAAAGGAAAGAAAAACAACACTCAAACAATTGTCTTATACTACCCTATGATTTATTATGCTATTACAATTCAACCTATTCTAACCTATACTAATGATGCAAATCGAATTCAGCCTATACAGACCTATACTACAAAATGAAAAACAACTACCCTACACATGTGCCACGGTCTCGGGGTGTACGATGCCGCCGTCGATCTCACATGAGTGCCTTGTCTTTATCTGAAAAGTAAAGTAGCACAAGGCTTGAGTATTTCTAGAATACTCAATAAGTGACCCCCTATCGGGGTTATGCAACAATCACATGCAATGAGATGATGAGACCTATCTTTCATTCCGTTTTCCCTACGGTGCTGTTCTAATGGGTAAATTTGGACGTGTACCATATATTTTACACAACCCATACGTGCGAGTATGTTCGCACACCACTGGGCCACTTTCCTTGTCTGGTGAGCATACTCTGGAAGCTCCTTAGGTCGGACACCCGTTAGAACTAGTAACCGTCACGGTAGCGCTATGCAAGACATAACAATCGTTGTCATGCCATTGGATGTACGCATCTGTACCCTTGTGATGGGATAGGGGTATCCCCCCAAATGCATGAGCACACATAATGCATGAGGTCCGCATTACTTCTACCTTTGTCATTAACAAATATAACCCCGCTGTCCTATTTCATGCTTAACATGTCATTTATCATTTTCAGTCTACGTAATATACATAATCCTATAGGGGTTATATTTCAAGCAATTTACCTTATTTCATGTCATACATTACATGTTGTTTACATTCAAATATTTCATACAATCATGCCATAATCATTCAAGAACATCATAAACGTCATAAGCACTACATATCACATCAGACTAAACAACATACATTCACATTCACAATATTACGTACTTAAGCACATGAGTCTAGCATACAATTTAATGACACGTGCGAATCCACGGGCACGTGCCAACATACAACAAATAACGCGTAACCTACGATGGGTGAACCACTTACTTAGTGCCGATTGAGCCGCCGGAGCCAAGGGGTGTCGCGCTGTAGACGTGCCACATGGCACAACCAGAGGGCGATACGTGTGCATCGGTCTCGGGTCGAGGCGCGGGTTGTCGAGTCGAGCGCGCAGGTTCGGGTTGACCGCGAGTGATGGGCCGGCTTGGGCTGAAGGAAAATGTGTAAGTGGGCTGGGCTGTTAGTGTCGGGTGTCGGACTGGGCTTGCGGGTCTCGGGTTGGTTGAGTTTTTGCTCTCGGGTCGTGGCTGGTGGGTTAGGCCATAACTGGGCTTTCTGGTTTGGGCTGAGACGACTGGCTCGCGAGAGTGTTGTCGGCCACGGTTTGGATAGAAGTGGATTGGGCTCGGTTTGGGTCGCGGGAGTCCAACCTTCGGGTCGGACTTTGTCTTCTTCGCTCGGTTACTCACCGATTTTCCGGCAACCTCTCTCTCACCTCGGTAACGTCGTTTCAACATCCTTTTTCCCTCCTTTTTCCTTCGTTTCTGAGTCTCCTTCTTCCCCTAATTCCGTTTTTTGTATTTGTTTGGTTCGTAAAGGCCTAACACTCCCGGATCTGAGAGGGTTTGGAAATCCGATGCCTTGTCTCCCTTGCCCGACGGTGTACAACGTGTAGGACCCGTCTAAATCTACCCCTGGTGTGTGTAAAAGTCTTTGGGATTACTTTCGTTGCGTAAAATGGAGGTTTTGACGTCGATTTCGTAGGGTTTGACTTTACCGGAGCTTCGTCGGATTTTCTCTGTCTAGTTTTTCACTTTTTTTTCTTCTCTGCAGGTATCTTCGGGGTGGCTGAAGGTCAGGTTTGGTTCCCGTGGTGACCTAGACGTCGGCCGCCCTTTGTGCGTCGTGTGCGAACGAAAACTCCAGCGTTCACCGGAGTTTTTGGTCCTGCCGACGGCTTGCGTTTTTTTTTTTTTCGTTACAGAACCTGAGACAAAGAAAGTGGTTATAGTTAGTCAAGGACTATGATGTGGAGATACTCTATCAGCTTGGGAAGACCAATATGGTGGCGACGCACTAAGTAGGAAATCAACACATACATCGACATTAATCACTAATCAGGACCATGATCGTGATATGGAACACCTCGAGGTAGCCATGTTCATGAGGGAAGTCACTACACAATTGGCCTAGCTTACAATACAACCAATATTGAGACATCGCATGAGAAATAGATGGACTCAAAATTGATCGAGAAATGGAGGTTATTAATCACAGAACAGACCGAGTTTTTGCTAGCATTTGGCAAGGGACTCTTATATATCATGGACGATTGTGTGTGTCAAGCAATGAGGAATTGAGGATAGTAACTCTAACCGGGGCCCATTGTTTGCGATTCTCAATACATCTAGGGAATACCAAAATGTATAAGGATTTGAAGCAGTATTATTGGTGGCGGAATATGAAGCGATATGTAGCTGAATTTGTAAGCAAATGTCTCAATTGTCAACATGTTAAAGCTCCGAGGCAAAGACCTTCAGTATTGTTATAACCTCTTAGTATGCCAGAATGAAAATTGGAGAATATTGCAATTGACTTTATCGCTGAGTGCCTAGGACAACTAAGGGCTATACGATCATATGGGTGGTGATTAATAGACTCACGAAGTTTGCACACTTCTTGCCCGGCAAAGCCACTTATTCTATAGATCAGTGGGCTCAATTGTACTATGAGGGAAGTTGTCAGATTGCATAGAGTACTAGTGTCAATTATGTTAGATTAAGATTCTTGTTTTACTTCAGTTTTGGAGGAGCCTGTAACAAATATTGGGTATGCAACTGGGGTTCAGTACAATATTCCACCCATAGACAGATGGGCAAACAAAACGTCTGAACCAAACCCTAGAGGATATGTTGCGAGCATGTATTATGGACTATGCAGGTAGCTGAGACACTCATTTGCACCTTATGGAATTTGTGTATATTAACAGTTATCAAGTGACGATTGATAATGACACCGTTTGAATCCATGTATGGAAAAAGATGTCGATCCTTAATGTGTGTTGGGATGAAGTGGGAGAGCGCAAGTTGGTGGGTCCACACCTAGTCCAAGCTACTAATGAGGCAATCCAAAAGATAAGAGCTAGGATGCGTGCAGGTCAAAGTAGACAAAAAGGTTATGCCAATGTGAGACAAAGAGATCTTAAGTTCATAGTGAGGAACAAGGTATTCTTAAAAGTGACACCTATAAAGGGCGTCCTTAGTTTGGATGCAAGGAAAAGTTAAGACCACGCTATATTGAGCCATTTGAAATTTTGGAGTGAGTTGGGCAAGTCGCTTACCGTTTGACACTACCACCTGCTCTTGCGGGAGTCCATAATATATTTCATGTGTCTATGTTACGGCGATATATGACAGACCCATCTCCTTGTCATGCGACCACCCATGACTACCAAAAGCATCGGTAGCTCACTGTTGGTGTCACTATGCACCTTTACTACAGCAGCCACTACTGTTGGCGCTAGGAAGAGTGAACAGTTAGTTTCATAAGGCTTGATACTTTTAACTCAATCTCGATTCTGGATTTGACGTACCACTAATGATTATCTTTAACTTTCAGTATAGTAACAAAAGTACCAAGGTGAGAAGTCGAAGCACCAACAACTATCAGTGTTGGGAAAGTAGGAATTGAGGCCATATATTCCATTAGAGGACAATAGTATTGGAATTGTTATGCCGTGTGCAGTTTAGTTGATTTGTAGATCTGTTAATGTAGGTTCGGTCTAAGTCAGAGTTGGACCGATATTTCTAGTAGTGATTAAGGAAAACGTTTCAGGTAAAAGACTTTCCTATTGAAACTAAACTGTTTTGTTTTCTAAAATTCGATTGGATATATATACCATTATATAGATTGTTATATGAATATTGTTGTTTGTTGTAATACATATTGATCAGGAAAATAATTATTTTTGGACCGCATTATGTGCATGTTATGATTTTTGAATAAAAAAAAATGTGGTAGGATTATACGTGGTGTGCGGGTAGCTAGCCATTATTGGTCACATGAGTGAATGTTGAAAATTATTTTCGTGGTAAGGATTACACACTGTGTGGATCGGGTAATCAATCACTATTGGTCACTAAGGATTGATTACTGAAAACAATTTTAGGAGGGTAGATTACACTACTTTGTGCCAGGAGTAATCAACCATCAAGGTCACTTGATTTTGATTGACGAAGTATATAATAGTTTACATATATGACTTTGGCCTCACTAAATATTTTAATACTCACCCTATTTTAAGATATGTTTTTAGATGAGAGCAAGACTACTGCAAGAGAGTGGCGAGTAGGGTGGAAAGGACGGTCATGTGACAACTCAAAGTCTTATGTTTTAATTTACTATTTAAGAAGCGGCACTGATTTTATTATTTAACATTTTGTTAGAACATTCCTAGTTTAGAGAACTAGGAAATTTTGGAATGATGTCGTCATCTTTAATTACTTTATTCGAAAATTATTTCGTTAAATTATTTAGAAAGGAGTGTCTCGATCATAATTTTTTTCTTGCAAATTATTTTTAGCATGTTTGCATGTATTTTAAACTTTTTGTATTATTAATTTTTTTTTAAGTTTTAAAGGTTTTTTTTTAATTAATTTAATAAAAAAAAACTATTTTTAAAGATTATTACAAATAAAAAGACTAATTATAGACAGTATTTCATGCACTAAATAATATATATATATATATATATATAATTTATTAACTTTGGCTTTTTGAGTTCCATTAGGGTTTTTGGCTAAAATAGAATTTGGAATTGGGGACTAACAGAATTTTGGGTTCTAATCTTTACAAAAACTTCCTCTTTAAACCACGACACTACCAGCGACAACGAGGACTTGCGGCTTCGTTCGGGTCCTTTTTCTCATTTGCAGTTGTATTTCTTTCATTTTCAGTTTGATTTCATATCGATTCTAAGAGTAATTCGGGTGAGTTTCTCTAACGTATATCATAATTTCGTTTATGGGATTCTTCTCTACTCTGCTTGTTCTTGCCTTCTCTTGATTCCAATTTTCCAAGTGTATGAACTACTGGCTAATTCATTTTTTTCTTGCAAATTTGTTGAGTTTATTAGTAGGTTTATATGTTCACACTATGGGATTCATGTTTAGGGCTCTGGTTGTAGAATTAATAACTTGGAAGTTTCTTCCAGGAACTTCTATTTTGTTATTCAACACATCCTGCTGCTGCCTACTGTAGTTATGGAGATAAAGACGGATAGTAATGATGGCTCACTCGTTTTAATTAAGCAAGGAGCTGAAGCTGTAAGTCTGAACCTCTAGTCCATTAATCCGGGATGTTCTTTGGAAAAGGGAGATTATTCTATAAACAACATTTTTGGAAGAAGTACTAACTAAGTTTTTTAGAACTTTCAGAATTAATTTTCACTTTGTAGTCAAACATAGTGAAGAATTTGAAAAATGTTCTTCATTGTTCCAAAAGTTATACCAAACTCACCTTACGAATTTTAGGTATTAAGTACACAGGTCTTTTGTTATATTGTTTTTTGTTCTTACCTTGCAGAGAGTGTTTGAGTCTACTTTCGTAGGAAGGCGATCGATTGTTAAGGAACGATTCTCAAAGAAATATAGACATCCATCTCTGGATTCCAAACTCACACTCAAGCGATTGAATGCAGTTTGTTTTCTTCTATCGAAACGCCTTTTTGTAGTTGAAGAAATAACTAGCGAAAAGATTGTCTTGCATATGTTTGACTGAAACTAAATGATATAGGAAGCAAGGTGCATGACCAAAGCTAGGCGACTCGCGGTTTCTACTCCAGTGTTGTATGCTGTTGACCCGATATTACATACCCTGACATTTGAGTATGTGGAAGGTCGTTCTGTGAAAGATATATTACTTGAAATTGGGTCAAGTGGTGATGGTTCGAAACAGTTGAAGGACATTGCAATGCAGATCGGCGTTGCAATTGGGAAGTTGCATGATGGTGGTTTAATTCATGGTGATTTGACGACGTCTAACATGTTGGTGAGGAGTAGTACCAATGAACTTGTGAGTTGAATCTTTGGTTATAATAATTTACAATGTAAGAAATTTTGTTTGTCGTGCTAAGATTTGTAATAAATTGATCTCTGTCATAAGAGCAATTGTCTTTTTTCAGGTCCTTATTGATTTTGGTCTGAGCTTTACTTCAACTATTCCTGAAGATAAAGCAGTTGATCTATATGTGTTGGAACGAGCACTGCTATCGATGCATTCTTCATGTGGCAATGTGGTAAGTTGGTTTCCCTTGCACTTGGTTTGCTGTAAGTTTTTTTTCTTTCCTTTTTTGTCCTTCCCTATTAGAGATTCTTTTTCTATAAATTTAAACATGTGTAGTAAAGACTTATGTTGTTTATCATCCACCTGCGTGTAGTAACAGAATTAGTGATTGATAGGAGGAGGAGATGACCGTTAGAGTTCTATTGTGAGATCCCAAGTTGGTCGGGTTGGAGAACGAAGTATTCTTTTTAAGGGTGTGGAAACCTCTCCCTAACAGATGCGTTTTAAAAACTTTGAGGGGAAACCCAAAAGGAAAAGCCCAAAGAGGACAATAATTGCTAGCGGTGGGCTTGGGCTGTTACAGATAGTATCAGAGCTAGAAACCGGGTCATGTGCCAACGAAGAGGTTGAGCCCTAAAGGGAGTGGACACGAGGCGGTGTGCCAGCAAGGACGCTAAGAGGGGGTGGATTGGGAGGTCCCACATCGATTGTAGAAAGGGAACGAGTGCCAGCAAGGACGCTGGGCCTCGAAAAGGGGTGGATTGTGAGATCCCACATAGGTTGGGGAGGAGAACGAAACATTCTTTATAAGGGTGTGAAAACCTATTCTTAGCAGACACGTTTTAAAAACTTTGAGAGGAAGCCGAAAAAGGAAAGCCTAAAAAGGACAATATCGGGCTGCTACATCTATCTAGATAGGAAGTACCCAAAAGATGTAACTATAAATCAAGATCCCTTGCTTCTCTCATGCACGATGTTATCTGCTGAATGACAAAAGAAGTTAACAGACTTCCGGCCTTCTGCTAGCCATATTTTACACCATCCTCCATGCAATTTTACTATTATATCATGCCCTCTGTGCCCATTCCTCTGACTATTCTCTTCATCTTTCTCTAATCCTAGAACTATGCAAAAAGAGGGATATTTTGAAATTCCTCCCAGGATTCTCTCCTGCAAGCTGACATATTCATATTCTGCTAAACGACCAAAATAAGTTAACAATTTTCTCTCGTCCTGTTTAATGTATTTTTCTAACCTTCCCTCTTGCAACTCTACTGTTGTCTCAGGGTAGAATTCGTAGCGTAGTTATAAAATGTGGTTCCCTTTCTTAGTCTAACTCAGTCGTGAGGGCTGCAGTTTACTAATGCTGTATTACCATACACGACCCACAATTTTCTTCTGTTAGTTTGCTTGCTCAATTTGGGGCTGGTTTTTGGAGGCTGTTGGGGGTAGTTTAGCCCGTAACCGGGACTGTGCCATACGTTGAAGAGGCTTTTCTTTCACCCTCCCCTCAGGCATATGGCCGTTCCTCTAGAGTGCTAGTGTTTCTGCAGTGTTATGGGATGGCTTGAGAGAAACAATAAAACCTTCGGAAAAATGGAGGTCTGGGAGGAGGTATAGATAGTCCCTTGCTAGGTAGGTTTGATGCCTCACGTGAGGCATCGGTCTCCGAAGTCTTTTGTTATTACATGTCAGGCTTAGGTTTGTGGCTCTTTTTTTAGGCGGTCATTTAGTTGGCCCTCTTGTTGGTTTTTTGTTTTAGTGATTTTCATGCAATCTTATGACTAGTTGTTGACAAATTGGGGTGAATTGATACCCAAATTGATATACATTGATGGTTCTTACATATTTTATAGATGGAACAAATTCTTGCTTCATACCGGAAGACTTCGAAACAGTGGTCGTCAACCTCGAACAAATTAGCTCAAGGTAGTGATCCCATCTTTTATCATTCATTGTCTGTTTTATTCCCTATGATTTCTTAGTTTACTTCTCTTGCTTTTCACTTTCATTTTACAGTGCGTCAGCGAGGCCGAAAACGCACCATGGTTGGTTAACATCTTTCTTTTTAGTGACCCTTTGTAGTAGACTCATTGAAGTGTCTTTGACTATAAAAGCTATATATTTAAGTGAATCAGACGATTTGTTTTTTTGTGTGTTGTTTTGGAGATTTGTAATTAGATGTGGTGAGCTTTTTGCACTTATGAGACTATTCCTGTAAGTTCGACTTTTACAGATTCTGACTCGCAGCCAAGTCTCTTCAATTGTTAAATGGCCAAATGTGTTTCTATTGAAAAAAAAAATGCCTAAAGTACCCCCTGATTTCAAACATAAAGAATGCTCCTAAAATCAAGAAAAAAAGAAGAAAAAAATCAAAAGAAAAAGAGATTCCATAAAAGCATTAAAATAAAATTTGATGATGATAATTTACCTTTTCTAAGTAGTCTTATGTGTAGGGCTATAATCATTCATAAATCATGTCACGAAATCTTTTATCGTGTGTCTTAGACTATAAACTTTCATAGATTATATGCTATGGTCTCCTAATATCCCATGAGCTCGATTGAGCTTATCTTAAGTGGTTCTTTATATGTGACTTCTAATTCTTATTTTCATGAACTTTGGGGTATTCGAGAACTTTTAATTAGTACAAATGTGAAAGTTAAGTTTGACAAATATTGGGGCTTAGTGGAAAGAATTAATAAGTTGATATTCATAGCAGTGATACTCGATCCTCATTACAAATTGAATTACATATCATTTTGCTTCTTGAATATTTATGATGTTAGGGCTAAAGTGTTGTGAATGACATAAAGAATTATTTAATTCATTTGTATGATTACTACAAATTTCATGATAATGCTTAAGATTATCATCAATCTAAATCAAGACTCACTTCTAAGTCATGATTATGGAGATGGACACAATTGATGAAGTGAATTTGAGTGGTTCAATATTAGTATTATCAAGATACAAACGAAAAAGAGGAGCAAAATTCACTCGAGTTAAATAATGATGTAGATTGATATTTATCTGACCCTAGTGAAGAACTTATGATAATTTTGATGTTTTGGCATGGTGGAAAGCAAATGAGTTTAAATATAGAATTTTGTCGAAAATTGCCCAAGATGTTTTGGTCGTTCAGTGTGACTTATCTTTTCGGGGGAGGATTCTTGATTCTTTTAGGAGTTCTTTAACACCTAAAAGAGTGGAAGCTTTGATATGTACACAAAATTGGATCGGTAGAAAATCAGTATCGTTAGATATTCCTCAACAAGTTGATGATTTGGAGATTTGTTCTAAGATTGAAACAGGTAACTCCCAATCTATTTATTGTCTATTTGTTAAGATGTATTCTATATTGTTATATCACAATTTATATTTTATTTTTTCAGATGATTTAAGACCCTCAAGCTCCACCAATGTCATGTAAGAATGTAAGTAAAATATTTGAAATTACAGTATATTTTCTTCAAACAATTTTAAAACGGTATTAATTATCAAAATACTATTTTTTTTTTTTTTTTGCAAAAAATGCAATAGAGGGTTGGATAGTTTTAAATTTCTAGGCATTTTGTTGAATGTTGTAACTTTGTAATTAATTCATTGAATATTCTTTACATATTTATAGGTGAATTTTTAGGCATTTTGTTGAATGATTATATATTGAGAACGTAGATAATTTAATTAGATGTGATAACTTTGGAATTGATTCATTGTATATTCTTTACATATTTATAGGTGATAATATGAATACAATAGAGTTTGATACTTTTGATCTACAACTTATAGATAATAATTGTTTTATCATTTTAGGTCATACAAATTAAAAACAAATTTTGGACCAACCCGAACCAACCTGAAAAAGAGGATTGGGTTGGGTTGGGTCAAAAAAATCTTTCGACCCAACCCAACCTGGACTATGTACACCCTAATTCAAACACTAAAAAGACGTTTAAACTAAGATATAACAAAATTTAAACTTTTATTACATTGCATAGTGGAAGATACGAAATTCAAACTTACTCATCTACGTATAAACACACTAATACTTACTTCAACCACTAATTGAACACGTACAATCAAACTTTTTTTTTTTTTTTTTTATTTGAGTTCAACAAACTCTTCCCAATTATCATCACTTAATATAATTTAGAGTTTGAAGTAGGCACCGGAATCCACACAAAATCATCGGCCGGGAAGAAATGGCAAACGGGGATAGTCCCCGGTTGGATTTTGAGCACTTGAAACGACGGATGGCTAGGGCTCCATTGCGAAGTATCCATATGGCAAATGGCCAAAGCCTCAACTCTATCTCCATTTTCACCTTCCAATTGAATCTTCAACACATTATTGTCACCTTCTTGGTAATGACAGTAATAAACCGCATATGCATACGGCATCGTATGGCAAGCCACGAGCCTGGGCGCTGCAATTTCCTTAGGGGCTTCAATGAACGTGTAGTTTTGTAAATGGACATTGGATTTTGTGAGATGTGAAGTGGTAAGAACTTCATAATGGGTTTTTGGGCCAAAGGCTGTTCTTACAAAATTGACCATTGATTCCATGGAAGTGGCGCAAAATTTGGTCTCTCCTTTGATGGGTTTGAGTTCGCATTGTTCAAGGGTTTCTTTAACGGCTTGGGCTTGAGGGGAGTTTGAAGGGTAGGAGAAATAGGAGAGGATTTGAGGGAGTTTTTTGAGGGAGAAAGGGATTGGATCAGCTTGTTCTTTGGGTAATAATGGTGGGGATTTTGATGGGTCTCTTTTAGGGAAGTAAATTGGGAGTTTTTTGCCTTGTTTTAGGTCATTTATGGTGAAGAAAACTCTGAGTAAAGGGTTTATGTGATCCATATGAGATGAAGAAGAATGAGTATCATGGGAATTGTGATCATTAGCCATTTTGGTCACCATTTTTATGATGGGTTTTGGTTTAAATGTTGCTTCTATATGATCATTCAACTCAATTTGCTTGTTCTTCTCTTCAATTTCACTAAAGGCTTGCCTTGCTTCACCAAACTGCAATATATGCAACAAGTAATTAGGAACTTCAAAATCTAGACATGAAGATATAATGAGTCTCATGTGATGTTAGTTAGCATTGAGTTATGTTCATGTAGACTCTTGGTCGAGTCATTGAGTCAGGTTGACATGCAAGGAAGACGACATAAACATTTAGTGCATTTGATGGGAACGAGATAAGTTCTATGTTCAACCCAATTTATAACAACTCAAGTTCACTGTTGGCAGATTTGGGCTTTCCCTCAAGGCTTTAAAACACGTCTACTAGGAAGAGGTTTTCAAACTCTTATAAAGAATGTTTCTTCTCCTCCGCAACCGATATAGGATCTCACATGGTCGATGTGTCAGGGAGGAGGCTGAGCCCCAAAGGAGGTGGATATGGTGGGAGGTCCCACATCTATTGGAGAAGGGAACAAGTGCCAATGAGGACGCTGGACCCTGAAGGGGGTGGATTGTGAGATCCCACACCGGTTTGGAAGTCAAACGAAATACTAAGAGTGTGGAAACCTCTCCCTAGTAGACGTGTTTAAAAACTTTGAGGGAAAACCCGAAAGGAAAAGCCCAAAGAGGACAGTATCCACTACCGATGGGCTTGAACTGTTACACAATTGGTATTACTACTCAATGATCAAAGAGTGTTGAGCATAGCACCACATCGACACAAGTATCTTCCTTGCAGGTCAACTCGACGCCTCATCTCATCAACTCAACCAAAACCCTACGAGACCCATGACTCGAGATTCTCACATGAACAAGTTACAACACTAAATTTTGAATTAGTAGCTTGTTTTTTCTTTGTAAAACTTCACCATAACAAGCAATAGAAGAGGTAGCAAGAGGAAGCAAGAAGTCATTGTGCTGCCACCCATCTTTTTTCCTCGAGTTATCTTCAACCTCTACTCGGTGCATAAAATGGGATGTGGAATAAACTTCTTATAGTGGAAGTAGTTGATCCTGTTATTGTCATTTATGGCACGTTGGATCTGAGTATAATGCTTCCAAATTGCTGATGAATGATAATTTATGGGAATCATATCTCGAAAGAATCTGCTTTTTAGATATAGTGCCATTATTTGTGGATAATATCTTCATTTTTTTAAATAATGTTATGAACATAGTTGAATTTTTCCACATTTTAAACAAAATTATAATTAAATTTGTCTATATTTTATTGAAATGGTTATGGGCAAGAGTAGTTGAAAGAACTATGGGAAGAAAAAGCTTATTCTTCCACTATTGATGTACATGAAAATAATATACCCATGATAAGGCACGAGAGTGATGAATATCTAGAGAGCTTGATGCACGTGAAAGTGACGAAGGTATATTTGAAGTGCGTGAAAGACATACACAACTCTAGATGGCGTACATTGACGTGTATGAAATTGGTGCACATTTAGAAGAAAGATAACACTTAAAGTTGAAAGATTTTAAATTCCATTAGAGAAAAGGTAGTCTCAGTCATGTTGCATGTTTTGACATATTCTGAATCCAACAATGAAATCATTTACTAGATGTTTTTCAATACTTGTCGTTTTTAAAACCTTTTTCTTTTGTTGGTGAAGGCAAGGATATCCTAAGTGAATGACGAGGTTTGCTATTAAGGGACGAGAAATGGTAGAGTAAAATATTTTTGCATTCTCGAATCTTCTTACAATCTTTTATTTACTTCTATTTTGATAAGGAATCACTTGTGAGATCAAGATTCAGATTACTTTATTGATCGAATATTTTAAGATAATAACGCTTGTTTGAGATTTTAACATGGCACCCTACGAGCCTAACATGGCACCCTATTAGCTATGTACGACCTCACGAGATGGACCAAGTCAAGCCTATATCTCGTACCTTGTTTATAGCCAACGGTTTCTAGTATATAGCTATGACACTCTAACACTCTAATGGTTCCACACCAATTGCATGACACTCTAACACTCTAACGGATTCAAATCAAGCCTATATCTCGTACCAAGTCAAGCCTATAATACATGGCACCTTAGCCATGCACAAAGTCACCCTATATCGCCCTACCTTTTGGTTAACCCTGATCTCAATATTTCTCACCTAGATACGTAAGTTGTTTTGCCTTAATTTGTGAGATGGCACATATAATTCTACTGTCTCAGTGGGTAGCTTCACACTTTTGTAGTGATCATGTGACCTAGATTGGTCTAGTTAGAGAAGTGTCTCAAATTTAGGATTCGTGACTAAGTATCGAGTGTGAAAATGGACATAGGCTTCTAGATAAGGTTCATGCTAACCCACCTTGAGTAGGGTGAGGGACCACATAGGACAACGCTTGATTCATGTATTTGAGGCATATAAATAGACATGAGCCTCCATATCGGACTCATGCTTCGTAAACCGTAAGGCTAAATAGGACCAGAGGCATATGTGGTTCAAGAACTGAGCATACATGATCACGAAAATGAATCTTTCATGAACTTATGAATATGAATGAAAAAAAAAAAAAAAAATCTAAGTTAATAAATGTGGCACCTTAACTTAACTAGACACTTGGATATGGTCGAGAGCTAACAAATATACTACTTACCAACTATTTCTTATTCTCACTCTAGTTGTTTACTGGTTTTCAAGTAATAACTAATAGTTGGTCGAGGTCTCGAATAGTCTAAAGTAGGTTGACCATAGAGATAGTCTAGATCTAAGTCTCCTCCAATTTTTTAGTTTTATTTTATCACGGTCTTATCTTTTATACTTTGTCTCTCGATTTTGTACGTATGTATATATGTTTATATTTTCGTGTCTCCTTGTATAGTTGTTTTTATAAGCAAAAAATTTTATCGTATTTTTATAATAAGTTTGTGTCAATTCATGTCGAAATTCGAACTTAAAAATTGGGTCATAGTAAGTTATTTGGCGACTCTCTTTTTGTCCCATCATAGTAACTTGATGACATGAAGAGATAGTAGTTAAACAAAAAATAGATACTATGATCATAACACAGTGTAGAATTAGAAACTCACATATCATGCTATTGCAATTCATACATAACAACATATAGATCATGATTTAATATGAGACTGATACCTTGGGACGATCCTATTTTGTTACTGCGCAGCTGCCAAACGTTTCCCCATCTCGACTAGGCATTAATGATCACTTGAAAAAGAAAAGTAGAACCTTGTGATTATAAACATACTCAGTAAGTAATTTACTTGTCGGCTCTCATCGCATCCTTGTACTAATAAATTACCACGAACTTTTCTTTAGATTTAGGAAGTTCGGTCCTAGGTTCAATAGTTATCTAAACTTCTGAGAAAGCCTCAAAGTTTTGATTTTTCGATCATAATTTAGAAGTATTTTCTATAATTTAACCAATTAATTAAAAAATTATAGTGAAATGACCATAAATATTTTGTCTATGTTCATCCACAACAAACTAGGATAACTCAGTACTATTCATAAGCTATAAATTATCGATAAAGTAGATTTACACAATCAATATTTCTTGGTTGTAGCAGTTGATCATATCATATTGTATCATAAATCCATGTTTTTCTTAAAGATCTATCAATTTCGAGCTTCAATTATTTGCAAATGACTATTATTGGATTATTTTCCGGATCGAGCTAAAAAATATTGTCTTTTTATTATTAAAATATTATGAGTCTTGTCATTCTTCTTTTAGGTAGTAATTAATCTTAATGTTTATGGGCCATCTTTCGCTAAATGAATAAAGAAATAGTTAACGATAAAGTTCGTGATTTTGTTTTTTGTTTTTCTACTTAATCATCTTTAATAATGTAATGACCCTAGATTTCTACTTATAAAGAGTCGCTACTGTCAATATAATGTAATTATTTCTTTTTGAAAATAAACGTTTGAACTTCTTCATAAAGATAACTTCATCTTAAAACACTGTCATGGACTTAAGTGTTCGAAAACATCCTTAAAATGACACAACAAGATACTAAATGAAATAAATAAACATTTAAATTAAAATCACCCTATTCTAACCTAAGTCTAAGAAAATAAATTGAACCTATGCATGTGCCATGGTCTCGAGTTGCGATGTTGTCGGCCATATAGGGATGACCTACCTTTACCTAAAATAGAAGTAGTACATGATCCACATGTGTGAGTATGGACCCACGAGTCGTTGGGCCTTTTTCTGGTCGGGCGAGCATTCTCTAGTAGTTGTTGATGCCGAATACCCGTTAGGAATAACGGCCATCATAGCAGCATTATAGTAAACATAATGACCGTTTCTCTGCCTCATAATGTACGCTCTGTACTATTATAAAAGGAGAAGAGGTATCCCCCGATGCATGAACACACAATAATGCATGAGGTCCCAATATTTTTCAATTTTCATTATTATGTACTACAACTTCCCTAGCATCTTCGTTCATATCATAACATTTTAATCATATCTTCCATGCGTGTATCGAGGTTGTATCTCATGCCAAAAACGTCTTGTTGCATGCCATCCATACCATATATCTTAACATGTCACATGTATCATATCATAAGCATATCATGTCATACCATGCACGTATCATGTCATAAAGCATATCACCGTATACGTCGTATCATCAAACATATCATGTCATAATATATATCCTAACATATCATAGTCATAGCGTTTCATAACATATATCTTATCCTGCTTGTATCATATCTCAAATATATCACTAAATGCATCGTATCATAGCAGTTATCATATCATTCACATATCATAACATAACATTTACACAACACATCATAGTCATATCGTTTCATAATTATTTCACACACGTTTAACATATGACATGTGTAGAATTCACTGGACATGTATCATCATACAACATCAACTTTTAACCAAACCGAAAGTAAGGTCATTTACTTGATTGACTTAAGCTGAAGCTACTACGACCCCTTGATGATCCTAGCTTAACGTTGTTCTCTCAAATTTAATTATGCATGAGTCTAAGATCATAAATTAGAATTCTAATATGGAAATCAACCCACCTAATAATTTAAACTAACTAAAAGGTAACCGTACTAACTTTAAACGCTTCCAAGGAGTTAAAATTAGGAGGAAAGGGCTGATTTCCAACCGTTCAAGTGGGGTGCTAAAATGAAGTGAGGGACCTCCCTTTTATAGTAGAGGCCAACCTCCGGATTTTTTTTTTTTTTTTTTCAAAACTTTAGGTTATTACAAATAAATAATCAATAAACTAGATTTACACAATCTATGAATGTTTGAGATTTTGTGGAACCTTTATCAACGTTGGAGCAGGTGATCATATCATCTCAACGAGTTGATTGAATTATTTAGGACAATATCCACCACAAAATATTGCCTTTTTATCATTCAAATATTTCTTTTAGGTACTACATAAACTTTGCTTTAATTAAAAATAATTTAAATCTTTTGAGATTTTTTTTGTTTATAAATTGTTTTTTATTGTTTTAAGATTACATTATTTCTTCAAGGACTCGTCATTCACCAAACGAGTAGAGATGATAGGAACAACGAACTTCCATATTCATATGATATTGTCCACTTTAAGTTTAAGTGTTCGTGGCTTTACTTTTAGTTTTTTCTAAAAAGCTCAAACTAATGATGATAGTGTCTCTTACTTATATTCTCGATCTCCTCCTTAATTAGCCAATATGGAACTAATGATCATAAATTTTGAATTTTAAATTAAAAACAACGTTGGTGTCATTTGTTAGAATCTTAGAAATTTAATGTTTTTTTTATGTGGGAGTGGAAATTCATATTTTAAAATTATATTAAATGTTAGTTGAATTATTGTGAGTATAATTGGTTTCTTTTAAAGAAAAAACATGGGAGGTGACGTGTCAAATAATATAAAGGAGATCTCATATCAAATACGCCAAATTCCTAAGATTTAAATCAAGATTTAGAATTTTGACGTTTGAATAAAAGAGGAGTAAATAAATGAAGCGAGATCATGTCTGAATGAGTGTGAGATCTTACCTCCGTTGGAGAGGGGAACAAAACATTTCATACAAGGTGTGGCAACCTCTCCCCGTTTTAGAAAATAAAAGTGTAATTGGATCTCTATGAAATAGTTTCACGTAATTTAGTCAATTGTCTTAAAAGTTATCCCACGTCCATTAGATTAAGAAAGTGAATTGGCTTATTGAGTAGCAACAATTGTTTCCTTTCATCCCCACTTGTACGGTTTGAAGTTAGTTAGAGAATGCATTTTACGACGACTTTGGCTATGCGGTTGATCCATCTGATATGCTCGAACTCTTTCCTACCATTTTTTACTCTTCATAAAGCAAAACGTTTAACTTTTTAGTTAATTTAAATTATTTGAAACTAAGATTATATTATCTTATGCAAATTAAATGAGCCAATTTCGAGAGTAAATTCTAAATCATGAGGGTGAGAATTAGGTAGAATTAGATTTCAATGAGCATTTTTAAGTTAAGGGAGTGCAGTGACTTCGGTTAGACCAACAAGGTAAGTGACTTGGATGAATTATATGAAGTATGAATGGTGCGTGCTTTGTGACTCTACACGTCATACTTTGTGACTGTTTAACGTGTATTATATTATATTATGCAATGACATAAGTTATATTATGTTATATCATGGGACGTTTGTGTTATGTTATGTATTTTGTTATGGCTTTAATGTTATACGATGCATGATACCTCTACATGTTATGTTATGCACACTACGATATCATGTTCCCTTTAGGTTTATGAAATAATGTTAAGCCACATATATTATTCACGGAAGTTATATTATGAAATAATAGAGGTACGACTTGCATTATATGTATATGTCATGATTGAAAGCCATGAGGACTTCATGCATTTTGTATGTTACGTGCATTGAGATATTTGTTCGTTATGATTAGTATAGACGTGTACATTACACTGTTATGTACACCATGATATCATGCACGCTCCTTTCCTTCTATGACTTTTTTAGTAGCATGAGTGTGTGCTAGTTGAAGGTCAGGTCTAGGGGTTGCATATACGAGTCTGCCTTAGGGTCTATGTATGTGTGCGTGGGCCACGTATAGAGAAGTATTGCACATCCAAACCGGTCTGGATTGGAAAGTGAGACCAAGGCCACGATGATAATGAAAGGATAGGCCCCATATGATTGCATGTGTTTGCATTTCTTGACTCCCATAATGGGGGCTACTTAATGAGTATTTTTTAATACTTAATCCACGTGCAATTTTTTTTAGAGGTAAAGGTTAGGCACCCATGTACAAATGACGACATCACTGAGAAGGTAATGGAAGTTAAGTAGCTCTTAGGTAAGATCAAGATGTTACCGCTATGTTTTTTTTTTTTTTTTTTTTTTTTTTTTTTATAACAGAACTCTATGACTTCCTTTATGAAATGTTTTCACAAACTTTTTCCAATATTAGGAACGCCATACATGTAGTGTCGTCTTTATTTTATTAGGAAAAATAGGATTGTTACCGTCTTGATCGCAGGATAGCATTGAGAAACAAGAATTCATGTTGCCAAAGGATTTCCTACAATTATTTCTAGTATGGAATAAATCAATCATCCACTTTGGTATCTTATTGAACAAAAATGGTAACATTGTTCCTCCACTCATCACGAATTTTGGGAAATATCATGATCATCCAATAAGAAGAGGTACAGTTTTTCAAATGAACGATTTGAAGACCTATTAATTCTAATAACTGGTTATAGAGTTGATCATTTCGACCTTTTAATTCATAGACGTGTGCAAATTTAATCCATAGCCTTTTCAACTTAAGCTACTTTAATACCCGAATTAATATTTTCAAGTTTAAGATTTTAAACTTAGCATGTATGTGATGTCCCACATTGGTTGGGAGGAAAACAAAACACAATTTATAAAGGTGTAAAAACTTTCTCCTAGCAGATGCATTTTAAAGCCTTGAAGGGAAGCAAGTCGAAAAAGGATATTATCTGCTAACGGTGGATCTGGGCTGTTACAAATGATATTAGAGTCAGACACATCAGACGATGTGCCAATAAGGACGCTAGCCTAAATAGAGTGGATTTCATAGTTTTGTTAAATTCGAAAAGTAAAAGAAAAGTGATTTGATTGCTTTTTGAGAATCTTTTTGAGAATGTATCTATAAATAAACATTGGTTTGAAGGCAATATGCAAGAAAAGCAAAGAGCTTAGAGATATGAAGATGGGTGCAATCTTTGGAATCACTCTCCTTTTGCTTCTTATGGTATGAATTTGAATTTTTGTTGGTGCGTTCTTAAAGATATTTTAAGTTTTTTTATTCGAGTCTTTTAAGCCTTCGTTCTTTAACGTACGAGAATTTTCTAAAGTTTTGAAAATAAACTATGTAACAAGAATCTAATAAAGTGTAATAATCTTTTCCTTTTCGTTTTTTTCTTGTTATGATGGTCATTAGTTTGTCAACAACATAGAGTCAAGACATGAACCAGGAGAACGCTGGAGTAACGTGGAAGCAAAAGAAGATAGCGTTGAAGACAAGCAACCTGAAAATGAAAAACGGTTTGTCAAGGATATAGAACCAAGACCAAGTGCTACCTTTTATCCAAAAGAGGCCGAAAAGAAATCATTTTTTAAAGACGTTGAGCCACGACCAAGTGCCACATTTTACTCAAATGACAACGTTAAAACCTTAGTTTTTGACAAAGATATCGAGCCACGACCAAGTGCCACTTTTTACCCCAATGACAATGTCAAGACTATACTTTTTGACAAAGATATTGAGCCACGACCAAGTCTCACGTCATACCCAAGTATCACCGCGTATCCTCACGATCTCAACCCAAAAATTTCCTCTACTGATTGTCACGACGAAGCTGACATACAGCTCACACGAGCTTAACGTCATGTCAATAACAACCACGGGAGAAGGAAGTTTATGATATATGACAGTAAAAATGATGGAGCTTTGAAGAAAGCTTAAGCTATGATCCAATTACTTGTGGTTTGTAATTTACTTTGTGTGTTGAATGTAGTGTGATTTGTGAAATAAATAAATATTTTGTGTTCAAGAATGAACCGTTTGAACTCTCCTTTACCAATCAAATGATTTATTACATTTCAGACATCTCAATCCTGCCGTATTTAGTATTATTTAGTATTTATTAGGTCAATTAAGCTCCATTTCTATAATAAAAACTTTAAAATATTTCAAATGGGACGGGTTATAAATTTATAATAGATGATAATTTAGATTTATTGTATTTCATTAATATATTTTAAGACTTTTTATCTACTTTAAAGTTACATTTATAGAGTGCTAATTATAATCATAAAATATACATAGTGGTTAATTATGGTCCTGAAGTAAGAAAGTTACAAACTCTTGGAATGTCTCATCTAAGGTCAATAGTTTTATTTTGAGGCTATACAAAGTCATGTATGTTATTTTTGTAAAATAGACTTGAAAATGTAGTAAAATGAGCGTTTGTGCTTTTCTTTAGCCAATAGCTAATTTTCTTTGCAATTCGATGTAGTTTAGGTTGCATGTGGAATTACTCAAATTTGACCTAATTAATTTTATTTGTGGAGTGATTCGAACCTCAATCAAGTATTGTTCTTGTGTTGAGATATTCGATTAACAAAGTAATTTGAATCTGGAACTTAGAAAATTAGTATAATTATAATCCAAAATAAGAAAAATAATTTTGTTGAAGGCGTGCACCAGACCTCTCAATAGGTCCACCCGTTCCCTATCTGCAATAATAGAGTCAATTAGGTCATTTTAGTTTAACGATACAAATTATAATGTTTTAAATTAAAATATAGCCCACATATGTAAAGTATTATAAGTAAGATATGTTGGATGAAAGTCTCACATCGGCTAATTTAGGGAATAATCATGAGTTTATAATCAAAGAATACTATCTACATTTGTATGAGGTCTTTTGGAGAAGCACAAAGCAAAGCTATGAGAGCTTATACTCACAATGTTATACTATTGTAGAGAAACTTGTTCATCCAACCAGATATACTAAAAGAAGTAAGAAAAGTTAAGATGATATAGATGATATAGTCCATTCGTAAGACCAAGCTCGAATGAGAATTAAATTCTTGATTCAAAATTTTAGTACTTTGTTCTTGAGAGGACGTCAAAAGTTAAGAGTTACGACGAGGGTCAAGAACTATGAGATTTTAGTTTTAGACCGTTTGTGTGATGTCACACATTGATTGGGGAGGAGAACAAATCACCCTTTATAAGAGTCGGGAAAACCCAAAGAAGCGGTGGGCTGGGTCGTTACAGTTTGTGCATACAAATATTTCTCTCAACAATTAACGAAGTGGAATGAACTCTACTATGGAGAGGGTCTAGCCCTACTCTAACCAATGCATCACACTGTCCAGTGATTGGTTTTGATAACATTTGTAGCAACCCAAGCTTAGGAGCCTGACGGCGATTCGTAACGGGTAAAAAATGAACAATATCGGCTAGCGGTGGGCTTGAGTTATTACATTATATTTTTTTTTATTTTATATTAAAAAAAATTGAATAATTAGCCGACAACATCTCCCAACATATCACCTTTTTATTATTCAAATATTATAAAATTTGAAAACAAAATGTTATTGGATTTGTAAATTATTGGTTTTTTTTTGTCCTATTTATTTGAATTTAATTCATCACACATTTGTATATCCACATGGGTTCTAACTTCCAACTTTTTCTTAGCTTTTCTAATCAAATATCTTCGAACTTAAACTACCAATGGACAACATAATGTTCATGTTGGATCCAAAATCGTAATACAATTAAGCAATAAAAGGGTCCAAACGTGTCAAAATATTCAAAAAAAATTTGAAATTTCGAAAAACTCATTAACTCAATCCAATCTGTACAGTGTCACGGTCATGTTCGTCCAAGGCGTGTTGCCCATGGCCGCATGCCTATGGCAAGCCAAACCCTTGTCATGTCTTTTCATTCTAGTGTTTTTACTTTTGTAGTTCCAGGGCGTATGACGCCTCAAAAATATCATGTCTAGGCCTGCCAGACATGAAATGCCTCAGAATGTACTATAGGGGGATATGACTAGTTGTCAACTTCTCCCTACCCAAGGTTATATATGCTAAGCCGTTGTTATCTCTCTCTTGCTTGCTTATATAACGTTTCTTTCAAAAATCTCTCTTTCTAAAATCTCTCTCTACCCTCGTTTTCTAAAACCTTCTTTCAAAATCGAGGCTAGAGGCTCGATCATACGTCGCTTGGCCGTAGGTGACGCAAGAACAAATTGGCTTAGCTCACTTGTCGTTGGAAAGTGAGTGCTGCATAATCGCTAGTCCGCTGCCTTTAAAAGTGCGATTGTGTCACCTAGGACACAGTGTGGTTATACCATGCGTCTATGTGTGAGTAAGTCATGCTTGAGTATGTGTCTGTAACTCCCTCACATCACATATGGGGCGTGTGAATTAAAAGACAACAAGGTGTTTTTATGAACAATTTGAAATTTTGAGACCTACAAAGAAAAGAAGCTTAGATTGCTATAGAGGATAGGAGCGAGTTTTATGAAGTTTAAAAGGAACCCCGTAGAAACCTACTAAGAATTGGATACGATAAGAGCCTACAAGTAGTTGTTCGCGTACCCGTCTCTTTCCCCTTTTCTTTTTCAGATACTGTTGAGGTGGGGAGATGCTCGGGAGCTACGCTGTTAGCTAAAGGTGTTGACATGATGCGTTAATTTGTATTTCTTTTAGGGTTGTCATTTGTAGTATTTTTGTATCCTCTACCAAAACACTTTGGGTGAGAACTTGAGGTAGTGAGTGTTCGAGAGCTATGCTATCATAGAGGGGTGTCAACCCAGGCTGTCAATTTAATTTATAATTTGTGCGTTGTCATTTGTATTCATTTGTATCCCACTCCCATTCGCCGTTTGTAAATAACTTGAAGAGCACCTATCTTGTAAAATTTCCGTTTTGGGTTTTGGATTTCCACGATGGTGTTGTATGCCTTTAAATTGCTCAAAATTTTGCCATACTTCGGCCTTCATTTGTTTGTTATTATATCGTCTTTTTAGTCAAAGTCTGAATTTCAAAAGTTCAAAAATTGGGTATCGTCCCAGATTTTGAGAAGAAAATTGATATGAAGTTCGACTCTTTTCCCGCATATTTTAGGGTTTTAGAAAATCGAGTCATTACAAGAGTGTTTTATAAATAAAACAATTAAAATTCAAGGGTATTTTTGAAACCATACCCATTATTTAGAGGTATTTTATATAATTTAGCCTGCCAAATTTCGCCGAAGAAATAATTTGCTCTTTTTAGTTTATTTAATAGGGGTTTTCTATTCGGGCATCCCCAAGATATGTTTTCCGATACCGCTATTCAATTACAACCCATCTTTGCTCAATAGATACAAAACACTCATGCTTTAGCACTTAGTATAACGGCCCCCGGTGCAGTAACAGGCACCAGTTTAACTTGGGGGATGGTGATTTAATCACAGTGGGTGGCAAAGTTGCTTTGTTACCTATTCCATTAGGAACGGCAGATTTTTTGATATATCATATTCTCGATTCACATAACAGTATAAGTTTTTACTAGTCATAAACTATAAATTAGGAATAAAGTAGATTTGGAGAATCAATGTTTGTTGGAGTTTATAGAAACCCTTTTCAACTTGGGAGCAGTTGATCATATCTTATCTTTATTTTATGATAAAAAATATCATGTTTTTCATTGCTTCAATTATTTGCAAATGAATTCATATGCTCTCCATTATTTAGCGGACAATATCCATCAAATAAAAAAAAAATATTGCCTTTTTATTATTCAAATATTGGTCATTCTTCTTTTAGGATGTCTAAGGCATGTTGTATGTGGCTTCATGTCGGATGTCTCGATCATATTGGTGTAGGACATGTTGTTTATGGCTACATGTTCATTCTAAACTTTTTTTTACTTGCTTTCCTGTTAGATAGGTTTTTATTATTATTATTGGGTCAATATGGGGTGTATGACCTGTCATCAAAGTCATGTCTACACCAAATATACTATTAAAGATTTTAAAATTTAAAAAAAAAAAGTGGTGGTTAAAATAAAATTTTAAAAAAATAATAACCATTGGATGATGATAGTGTCGTATTAGCTAATTTAGAGGAATACTACCTCCATTGGTACGAGGCCTTTTGGATAAGATCAAAGCAAAGTCATGAGAGTTTATGCTCAAAGAGAACAATATCAAACCATTGTGGAGAGTCTTGTTCGTCTAAAATGATATCAGAGCCATAAACTTAGTCGTGTCATGCCAACAGATTGGTAAATTCTCAAATGTCAAAAACTTAGTTGCGTTAATAGATCGATAAATCCTCAAATGTATAACAAAAGACTCCAAACCGAAAAGAAAATAAAAGTGATTGGATTGCTTTTTGAAAATTTATCCTATAAATAAACATGGGTTTTGAGGCAATACGTAACTTAAAGGAAAGAGCTGAAAAGATATGAAGATGAGTCCATTCACTCTCGTTTTGCTTCTCTTGGTATGAAATTCCTTTTATTTTCTTTGCAACATTTTCGAACTTATAATTTGTTCGTGTGTTTTCGAGAAATTTCTTATTATAATTTATTAAACCGTATTTGATCTCTTTCTTTTTCGTCATTTCTTATTATGGTAATTGTTTAGCTAGTCGATAACATAGAATCAAGGCATGAACCGGGAGTACGTTGGAGTAATGTGATTGAAGACAAGGCATTACCAGAAGCAGCAAAAGTGAAAGAAGATAGCATTGAAGATAAACAGCTCCTAAATGAAAAACTTTTTGTAAAGGATATAGAACCGAGGCCAAGTATTTCATTTTATCCAAACGATGTTGAAAAGAAATCATTTTCTAAGGATATTGAGCCACGACCAAGTGCAACGTTTTACCCAAATGAGAATGTCAAAGTCATACTTTTTGACAAAGATATTGAGCCACGACCAAGTGCAACGTTTTATCCAAATGGGCATGTCAAAGGCATACTTTTTGACGAAGATATTCAACCACGTCCAAGTTTATTGTTCTACCCAGATAATGGGAATGCCGAACTTTTCGCTAAAGATATTGAACCACGACCAAATGTCTCGTCTTACCCAAGTGAGAACAAGGATGAACTTTATACCAACGATGTAAAGCCACAACCAAGTACGACAGTTTATCCCCACGATCTCAACTCAAAAGCTTCTTCCACTGATTGTCACCACGATGAAGATGACATACAGATCACACGAGCCTAGTGTTATGTCAAAAACAACCGTGGGCGTGGAAAGATTATGATGCAAGAAAACAATGGAGCCTTTAAGAAACCTTAAGCTATGATCCAACTACTTGTGGTTTGTAATTTACTTTGTGTTGTGGTTTGTAATTTACTTTGTGTTGTGTTGTGTTGATGTGATGTGATTTGTAAAATAAATAAATAACTTATGTTTAAGAATGATCTATTTCGATTTAAGATATAGTAAGACCGAGTGTAAAATTATTCATTAACCAACCTACATATAAACTCTCGTCAAACCTTCTTCTATTAAGTGTTTTCTTAGGCTACGTGTTCTATCAGGGTTCGAGAGTTAGCCAATTTTATGACTCGAGTCATTTTAACCCTATTAGACTCATTTTATGACTCGAGTCATTTTAGCCCTATTAGACTCTTGAGTTCATGTACTCAACACACTTCTATTTTAGGGGTGCAAGTCACCCATAAGATTTTCTCGAGGGTTCTAGGTGCATTTAATCTCTCATTCCTTCTCTCTAAGGTCCATCTAATCATTACACTTCCTGCATATAAGTCGAGGTGCCCTCATCTATCGTGGGTTCAAAGGTGAGTTTAACATGTATGGACAAGTCCGTCACTCTCTATAGATAACCTTAGTCTCTCAAAACCCTATATGTGTCTATTACTGAGTGCTAGCTGAAAACTCCTCCGATGGTACTAACAATCTCCCTATTTCTACACCATTTCCGGCTCTTAATAGTTCAAGATGTTAGCTTTTTGGCCTTTAATCTCATTTTAATTAATTTTAATCCATTAATTATTGATGTTTTGATGATAACAAGCCTACTTTTAATTATTAACAATTTTCAGTATTTTGAACGGTCACAGTATAAGGTTGGGAATGACGATTTCAACGACTTTTCAATCACTAAAATCAAAACTAAAACGAATAAATTACGAAGTCGAGACAACATACCCGACGTGATGATGTGACAGTTAAATCAAAATGATGACCAATCAAAATATGACACTTATAATTGTGGAGTTTTTTCTTCCTATTATATTTCAAAATTATAAAAATATAAATTTGAATCTAATCTTACCCAAATAATTTTTATTATTACTATATTATATAATTTTATTTTAAAATTTTGGTGGTTACTCACATAATTTTTATTATTATTATATTATTATATTTATAATAAATTTTAAAATTTTAATTTAACCGTTATTCTTGTTATTTTTTATTATTATTATATTATTATATTTATAATAAAATTTGAATCATTTGTGAGTAACTTTTATTATTTTTTTAAAAAAATAATAAAAATAAATTTAGAAATTTTTTTTATTATTTACTTTTAATCTCCATCCTCCCTTTCTCTTTTAATACAATCCAATGGTCAATATTAATTTCACATTTTGCTAATTTTTTTCTCTATTTAAACTCATCTACTCTCCACATTTTCAATACACAACTTCCATAATTCTTCCTCTTCCATTTTCTAAAGTCTCCATTATTGTTCTTTACAAGCTTCCAGTTTTGTTTTTTTAGTTGTGAATGCTCCAAATTGTAAATCACTATTTTAGAGAGTTGTGGAATGTTCCTATCAAATTCAAATACTTGTTTGATTTTGCGTCATGGAAATGATTGAGTTTGCTCTTAAACTCGTAAAATGAGCGGTGTAGTAGTTGGGCTCTGATCCGTCGAAAGAGTTGAGAAAGTTCTTATTCAAATTCCCAAGAGGCCCTTGATGAGTGGAATAGGTCGAGTTTGACCGAACCACTATAAAACTAAGATTTTCTATTTTCTAACACTTTCCTATTTAATTTCAAAATTATTATTGTAATTTATTGTATGTTCTAGTTGATTATTGTTTTGACTTAACTGTTTTGTTCTAGTAATTATCATCTTCTACTCATTGGTAAAAAGTTTCATAATTAGAAAAATTAATGTTAAATACATTGAAATCCTATTCACCCCTCTAGTTGCCATACCGATCCAACACAAGATAGGTTCTATCAGAGTGTTAGAGTTAGCAATTTCGTAACTTGCTTGGCAGCTTGGCACATTGGTTACACTTCGCATTATTGAAATGCAACATATGATTTTCTATGCCTTTACACGATCATTCACCTCTATATCAAACTCTTGTAGCAAGAAAATTCATCTAATTAGTCGAGATTTTTGGCATCCTTAATCATCGCGTGATTAGTAAATACTTTGACCTTAAAATGGACTTGCATTCCTTCTCCGATAACTCACACAATCACTTCGGTACTATTCAAGAGTCTACGCCTATAAAAACCAGCATGCCCTAGGAATTTTAAGACTCTTATGATTGCACAGCAACTCACATACTCAATTTAGATGAACCAAAACAACAGGAGAAAGAAAATGCTAGCTTCAAGTATGTAGAGTAACAGAAAAATGCAATAGTACGTCTTCAACTTTCCACTTCTTGAAGATGGCAAACACATCTGACTTTGTGTTTCATAAAATAAACTCATACCTTTATGCGGAAAGCATGAAGGTGACATAGAACTTAAATCCACCAAATGATAGAACTGAAGATGATCCCTAAATGTCTGTATGGATCATTTCAAACCGTACTTTGTTTGGTGCTCTAATAACCTTTATGAAGCTAACTCGTTTCTACTTGCCCATAATGCAACTCTCACAAAAATCCATATCATCAGATTTCAAACTTTCTAAAACTTCTTTCGCAGCAAACATCTTCCTTCTTTTAAGGTTCATATGTCCAAATCTATTGTGTCATAGACTTGATCTGGAAGAACTCTTAACAATAGCAACCATGTTTATACACTTTAAAGTGGTGTATGAGGTTTCAGATTTTGTGTCACGTTCTACTACATAGCATCCTTTACGATCTTCCACGAGCTCTTTTCTAATATTTGTTGCATAACCTATATTGTCCAATTGACAAATGGAGATCATGTCCTTATTTTAGCTGATGCATCTAACACTTATGCCTCACTCACTTAAGTTCTTCAAGACTTTAGAACCGGGTGATTTTTCTTTTCTTTTTAATCTGAATATATCATTTTAGTCTCGATCATTTAAATATTTTAATTTAGTCTTTTCACCAATATTTTTCAACTACACTCCTTTTTAGTGCTTAACGTTTAAACAATACTAGTTGATAATTAACTTGCGTTTAAATTTTGATAAATTTTGGATGAGGAAATGGACCGATAAGGAAAGAAATATGTGTCACTCGATTAAAGGAGAAGTATGAATGAATCGAGACCATATTCGAACGAAAACGATACTAAAAGTACGATGATTAAGAAAAGTTTAAAAAGAGTTGAAAGTTACTATCTATACAAACAAAATGTGCATTCATTTTAGTGACTCAATCATTAAAACTTTAAACTTACTTATTGCAGCAAACTTATGTTGGATGACCTCCAATTTTTTTTTCTAAGAAGCATGTGAACAACAGCATCTTGGAGAACTAGGTGACACACAAGGAAACGTTCGAAAAATGACACTGTGACCTATATGGCTCACGACCTCATGTATTTATACGAAGAATGACACTGTAACCTATATGGGACACGACCTCATATATTTATACGAAGAATGGCACTGAGACCTATATGGATTACGACCTCGTGTATTTATGGAGTGTATAATGAGGAATACATTGTAACAAACATGAAATCATAGATTTGGTAATGAACCAGAAATCATAAATTTGGTAACAAACCAAGAAATTATAGTTGATTTATGGTAACAAACCAGTAAAACAATAGAGTAGATTATAATCTATGGGACGTTTCTTGTAACACCTCATGTAGGAAGATTATTTATAGAGAAAACAAAAGCAAAATGAAAAAATGTTTAAAGAAAAGTAATAAGGTTTTGTAAAAATTGGATTTCATTTTCCCTTTTTTGGAAGCTAAAAGTTGGAATTCTCAAGTTAAATGCATCATGGGAGCATGAATTCTGGGTCATCCAATAACAGTATAATCAGCAACAATGGAGTTCTCAAAAGCAAACACTGCCATCATCATCTACCACTGAATCCAGGAACCTCCAAGCAAGTACTGAAATGGAGGAGAAGCGCCGAGACGCCGGAAATTTACCGGCGAACACCACGGATTCGCCTTCATCGGAGCCGCCTTCGTCTCGCCGTCGAGCTGGAGCTCAGAAGCGAAAGGTCAGCGCTCTCGGTGGCTCTAACTCCTCATCCGCTCCTTCGAAACGCGTTACTCGGGACAAATTTGCTCTTTTGCATCCTCCAAATCACAACGGTCCCTTCACTAGAGCTCGACTTGGCCCTAACAATGGCGCTGGAACAGCATCGGGTAATGCGGCTGAAGGTATCTCCGCCGCGGGATCAGTTAAGGTGGAGGGATCTTTTCTTCATTCCGAAGTTCAGCGTGGAGACACACTGGTCGCCGCGGCGGAGGAATTGAACAAGGCGAGTAGATTGGCGAATTTGGAAGCGTCTTTCGTAGCTGATTTCGAATCTATTAAATCTCGGGGTATGAATGCTCACGTCGTTCCGAATCATTGCGGTGAGTTTGGTTTACACACATGCAAAATCCTGGTTTGTGCCAATTATTTTAGAGGCTTATGGAGATGACTTTCCTGTTGAGAAAATGGAGTAATAGGAGAAAATTTTGAGGGGCTTGATGAAGGAGAGCTCCCCACTTTTCTTTGTTGTGATTAGGAATTCATATCTCAGTAATGCATATCTAACTCTACATTAGGCTTCGTGTATCTGTTTCAATCAAGTTCAGTGCACATTTTTTCACTTTAATTTTGTAAACATTTATTAGCAAATCGAGGGTAGTTTAAAGAAAGGTATATATAAGAACGTGGTGGAAGAAATAATAGTTACATCTTGAGCTCCTTCTGCCTTTCTGAAACTGTGATTGAATGCAAGAACATGAGAAAAATTTAAGCTCTCTGAAAGTTCTTATTATCCGAATCAATTGTGAAGAAGGATGGTTTGAACAACTGGAAATTAGGCCCCTTTCTTAACTTCTAGCTCATTTGTGTTGGCTTTGTTCCAGTTCTCATTTCGTAGAAAAAAACTCTGTCAAAAAGAGGAGAAAATTCAGGTTATTAAATTTTTTAATCTGTGATTTTATTTTGAAACTCAAAGGCGTATTGGGTTTAGGCCTCCAATGCATTTTTGCATGAACCTCTAGATGTAAGCTTTCAACCTTGTAAATTTATTGGTCGTGAATTAGTCATTTTTGCATCGGTGGTAGCGTAAAATTAGAGCTGCACTGCAGTACAACTCTTCTTTAATGGTCCATTAGTTTTCATTAATTTATTTGTGCGGAGGTCGAGAGGTCGAGAGTTTCAGATTGAGAATATAATTACCCTGTAGATAATCTTATGATATGTGAAATTATTTGAATGATGCCTGTTATCTTGGATTGGACAAGTACGTAGACAGATGTTTTTCATGGGCATCGAGAGGGAGTCTCAACCAGTATTTTTTGTTTCCCTTTTTTTGCCTTTCTATTTCTTGTTCATGGTTTGTTTCTTAAAGCTTCTTAATTATCTAAAATATGTATTGAGATTGATTTGACTCAGAATAACCAGCCATGCAATAAGCTTAATTCTTCTTCTTGACAAAAATTTCCTTTCTACCTTTCTAGCCCCTAGAACAAGCTTAATCCAAGGCTTTCTTTCATTAGTAAAGAGATATCCACTAGTTCATTGATTATTGATTTGGTCTTTGTTTTCAGGTTGGTTTTCATGGACAAAAGTCCACCCGATTGAGGAACGCTCGATGCCTTCTTTTTTCAGTGGAAACTCTGGCACTCGAAGCCCTGATATTTATATTGAGATACGTAATTGGATTATGAAAAAATTCCATGCAAATCCTAGTACGCAGATTGAGTCAAAAGATGTATCAGAGATGGAAATCGGAGAACTAGAGGCTAGACAGGAGGTGATGGAGTTTCTAGACCATTGGGGTTTGATTAATTTTCACCCTTTCCTATCTGCAGATTCAACTTCAACAAGTGATGTTGATGATGAAAATCAAAAGGACTCTTTGGTTGAGAAGTTGTTTCACTTTGAAACATTAGAATCCTCTCCATCTGTTGTTCCAAAGACTAATGTTACCACCGCTCCACCAAGATTGCTTCGAGAATCTGCAATTTCTGAAGAGATGGTGAGGCCTGAGGGTCCATCTGTTGAGTACCACTGTAACTCGTGCTCTGGTGATTGCTCTCGGAAACGGTACCACTGCCAGAAGCAGGTTGGTTTTCAATTCAAAACTCCTTCCTTAAACAGTTTATTGTTGGAATATCAAATTCGTATTTCAGGAATCGCATGGATGCATAATCATGACATCTAAATTTCATGAGTTGTCTCGCCAGTCAAATGTTATGTATCATTTACATATCAACTAATAGTATTCATCTTTGACAGGCAGATTTTGATTTATGTTCGGAGTGCTTTAACAATGGGAAATTTGATTCTGATATGTCTTCATCAGATTTTATTCTCATGGAGTCTGCTGAGGTTCCTGGTGCTAGTGGAGGTAAGTGGACAGATCAGGAAACTCTCCTCCTCCTTGAGGCTTTAGAGCTTTATAAGGAAAACTGGAATGAGATTGCAGAACATGTGGCCACCAAAACAAAAGCCCAATGTATATTGCACTTCATTCAAATGCCAATTGAAGATAGCTTTCTTGAATCTGAGAACAATGATGAAGTCGGTGCAAAAGAAACTGTTGTTCCACCATCAAATGAAAATGATTCGTCAGTTCCCATGGATATCACTGAATCGATGGATAACAAGACTACTAGAAAAGAGGCCTCAAATGTAGAAAATGCCAGCAAGGAAGATACAGTTGAGGTAAAAGTGGGGCAGGATAATTCAAAATCAAAGGATGTTGAAGTAAAAGCTGCTTTAGACAACTCGAAATCAGAAGATGGTGGTCAGAAGGTTTCTGAAGACATTGCCTTGAATGCTTTGAGGGAGGCATTTGAAGCCATTGGTTATGTATTAACATCTGATCAGCACCCACTTTCATTTTCTGGTGTAGGGAACCCTGTCATGGCACTGGTAAGTTGAAATTTAGAGTATAAGAACTAATGAAATAGGTAGTCTTCCTCATTTTATTTGATCGATCTTGATAATTTTTAATTCATTGGTATATCTCAAATCAATTATAGTAGATTTGTCATTTGTCGGATCAATATATGGTGTTTCCATTGTTTCTCTGAATCAGTTTAGGATTAAGTCTAATGATGTTGATGTTTTTTGCTTTTCATTAAAAAGCATCTAAAAATATAACCACTTTTTATAATTGTGCAGTGAACCAAAAACTTAAGTCATCACCTAAGTAGGTTCCTTGTGTCTGTTGAACTTGGTTTCTGGCATTTTCTTCAATTTTCCAAGTCCCAAAAATAGAAGATGATTGTTCACGTGATGAATCTTTTGGATGACATGGCAGGCATTTTAATTCTTGTTAGCCTATAAGATGCACCAGGTCTGCACTGCAAAGGAGCAGTTTGACGTTCACTTTGTATGAACTTACTACTTTGCTTGGAGGTGCACGTCAACTTTGTTGATTCTAGATTCTTGCTATCTTTTTCCTTTTCTTCTTTTATATTCAATTCAAATAATTTTCTATCCTAGCTAGAAAACGTTGGTTTAGCTTGAACCTGCTTTAGCCTTCTAGAAGTTTTCTGTGAGATATGTGTTTACATGAACCAAGTTTTGACAGTTATCTTTGTTGCAAGTTCTCATTCATTGACTTCTGTTGTTGCCCAGAATTACCTTCAGTTAGGTACTATCATGTTTATCATATTTATAGATGGAGCAGAAATGCTTAAGCCTATACTCTTTGTTCTTATCAGTAATTAGCACTCCCTATAATCATAAATTTTATTGCTGGTTGTTTAAATTATTAAATACTTCCTTTTCAGGCTGCATTCCTTGCACGCTTAGTTGGATCTGATGTTGCCGGTGCATCAGCTCATTTTTCTTTGAAAAGCATATCTCAGAAATCTCCCAGTTTAGATCTGGCTACAAGACACTGCTTTATTTTAGAAGATCCACTAGATGACAAGGCACAAGCTAATTCAGAGAGGTACTTGACGTTGAGACTTGACATGTTTGTTTCAGTTTAGTTCTATTCTTTGATCACAACTGATACTATTGCAGGGTTGTCAATGTGGAAGCTCAGCAAAATGTCAATGAACAGTGTGAAAAACAGAGGAAAGACAATTCTACTTCAGTCTTAGATGACAGAGCCTTATCAACGACTAACATTGATTACAAAAATGGAGAATCTGAGACAGAGGAAACAACAATGGAGAATAGAAATTCTTCAGATGCTACTAAAGAACACGATCCAATGGTTAATCATGGTTCAGATGGAACAAATAAATTGAAAGAACTGACAGAACCAGAAGCTCAGCAAAATGTCAATGAACAGTGTGAAAAACAGAGGAAAGACAATTCTACTTCAGTCTTAGATGACAGAGCCTTATCAACGACTAACATTGATTACAAAAATGGAGAATCTGTGACAGAGGAAACAACAATGGAGAATAGAAATTCTTCAGATGCTACTAAGGAACACGATCCAATGGTTAATCATGGTTCAGATGGAACAAATAAATTGAAAGAACTGACAGAACCAGAAGTGCCCAAGGATGATAGAACAGGCATTGTTAAGGAAACTGAAAATATGGAATCAAAATTGACAACAAATACATTTGAAAAATTGGGAGAAGAAACTTCTTTTGAAAAGCCATCACAATCTACGTTGTTATCAAAGGATATACATATCTCAGATCTACAGTATGCTGAAAAAACTGAGATTCAGAGACAAGATCCATCTCCTTCTGTCAATACTTCAAAAATAGATGATGTGCCAAATCCTTTACCTTCCGTGAATGAACTTCAGCCACTTTTTGCTGCCACTTCAGTGAAAGTAGCCTCAAGTGATGTAGCTATGGTATCTGATCCTCGAGATAAGAGTGAACCTGCACAAACTGAAACATCTAAATCTTTGGTTGACCAGGGAGCAAGCAAGGTCTCTGATTCTTTGCCCACAGAAGAGAATGCAACTCCACAGCCAGTTAAACAAAATCCAGTTCTTGATAAAGGAACAGGTGCGTGTTTCTTTTGTAGTTTTCCTCTAGTTTTAATTTTGTAGTCTATGGACCTCCCACCAGGCAGGTTACATTTTTGAGTTTTTTAAGAAACTGTTCAAGACTTTCCAAAGCTTGCACGTTCCAAGGGGATGGGGAAATACAAGTTATTTCCTATTGAACAATATTGACTTTGATTTGTTTTTAGGAACTTTATCATGCACTGTGATGTATGTTTCTGAGAAAAAGGATCATCAAGAACCGCAGAAGGAGTTTAGGACTTCTGTTAAGTTTGCTAGGAACTCTGAACTTGGGATGTCCAATGTCTTAACGCCAATTTATTTGGTCGAATCTTAGAGAAAATCTTGCTCATTAAAGGTAGGATAAATTTCTACCTGCCAATAGGAAGATTATTTCCTTCAAATTAGACAAGAGGCTTGGATGGAAGAGTAGGCAAGAGTTCAAAATGGGCTTTGACTATTAACTCTTACCCTTTTATACTACTCACAAGATGAATTGGCAAGAGTTCTCTGGTTTGCTTGGACATTCCTAAATGAAAAAACCTGAAGTGGTCTTGAACTCTGGAACTGAATAAACAAGTCTATGGGCAACACAGAAGAGAAAAGTTTGTTGAAAATAAAAATTATAAGTGAAGGTTCCGAGGTGTTGAGAGAAGAGGGGCTTGAATTGAAAGAATAGTTTGAGAGGTTGCATACCAGAGAAGAATTGCCCAGATAAAAGGTTAAACCTTAATGGTTCCACAAAAAATCCCCTGTACAAGGCAATCAGGAAAGGTTTTTACCCGAGGAAAATCGAAGTTTTTATTTTTATTTTTACGGGAGCTAAGACATGGAGGTATTAACCCAACTGCTTGACTTAAAAAAGGTTGCTATAAATATCTTGCAATATCACTTAATTGTGTTATGTGCATGAAGGCTACAGAATGGCACTGCCTTTTATTTGCCTATTGCACCTTTGCAAGAAATTTCTGGGAGTTTGTGCTTGCTGCTTTTGATTGGTTCATGGTGACGGGAAACATCCAAGATCTCTTAGCCATCTTTCTCTTGGAACACCCTTTTGGAATCATTAGAGAATAAGCTTCTTTGGTTATCTATCAAATAGTCTTCTTTTGGAATCATTGGGAAGAAAGGAATAGCTGAATTTTTATTCTCATTGTAGTTTTTCTACCTTAGTCGCTAATTGGAGGGTTTTTTTGCAACTACCTTAGTCGCTATAGTGGCTGGGTTAATCCTTTCTTCTGTACACTTCATTCATCAATAAAATCATATATTTCCTCCAAAGAAAACGGTTTAAACCCAGGAAATTAACTCTTATCTTTCCATAATAGTTCAGTGGAAGGAAGTGTGAAAAATGGATATAAATTGATCAGAAACGATGGAATTTGTGTTGAATCTCTCTTAGAAATTATACAGAAGTACTTAACCACTCTCATCAACTTTTCTCGTCTAGTTCTTCCATCTCCTTTGAATTGGAGGGATTAGATTGGCGCCATGTTCTTTTAACGTGCCACTTAATTCAGGCACATTAGTACAAACGCCAATCCTTATAAGTGCAGCATTAAGGTACTTATACATTGGAAAAAAGTGTTTAGTACTACTATTTCAAGAAATGTATCCACTTTTTTTCATGAGAGATAAATCCTTGTTCTAGTGGTAAAAACGGATGGCAGTATCTTTCTTCTTGGAGAAAGTGTAATTTTCTTGGGGGAATCATACTGTATTCGACAAAACCAATCATAGTGAAGATTCACTTTATTTCTTATCCTTCAAAGTACCCTATGCCAAAGTCCATGACCTCCAATTGGAGTAGCCATCCCAAGTTCCTTTACTCCACCCATCTTCATTAACTTAGATTGGAAGGTCTTCTTGTAACCTCCCTTGGTTGGAATGAGACACCTTCTCCCTTTGCTCATTTGGATTGGTTTTGCAGAAGAGGAAACAAGTTGGACTAGAAATCAAGAGTTTCATGGGAAGAAAGGGGGCTGTAACACTTTTTTTAATAGTATCTCAACTTTGTCTTTGCTTTAATAATATGATGGAGCAACTATTTAAGCAATTTTTTTTTTCCTTCTCCAAGTTTTTAGGGTTTTCGTGGATGAGTTAGAATGGCAGCCTATGCATAGTAGAGATAAGTTTCGGAGATTAAGCATGTAGCGTTTAGTTTTGTTTCGACTTGATTACCTTGTCTGAAGAGTGTTGGGAGAGTATTAAATTGGATGTGTTAAAGGTTAGGAGACATGTTTGAAAGAGTTGTAGAGAATGATTTGAAGGTGATGAGTCCTGCAACATATGCTTTAAGATCACAGAATTACGTTTGGTTCTTTGTGAACAAGATGGTATAATTTCTTGTGCTTTTCTCATCCTTTGTTTTTTCTAGTATAATATATTATGATGAAAACTGTGTTCGATCTGCTGTGCTCATCATTTGTGTGTGTATATATATATATATATCTAAGGACGGGAAAATCCCCGAAAAGAATTAGTTGTTACTATGACACGACCAAGAAGCTAGAAAATGAACGTGGTACAAAAAGTATTGGTGTTGGTGATATCTTCTAAGAGGTCGTTTGGTTTAAGACTTTATAGATGCTTGGAATGAACGGGTATCTGTCATTGATATGCTTGGAAATAAGATTGCTAGGTATAAAAGATTATTGTGTTTAGTTGTGCATGATAACGTTATTTGGAATTTATGAGTACAAATTATGTTTATATTTATTTTATGGAACTAATGGAGATAACCTTATATATAATTTAATAGATTAATTAATGAAACAATAAAAAAATTAATTCAAAATATCACTAAAAACTAATCTTTTTTAAATCCAAAATTGATTTATTAAAAATAATAAATCCTTTTAATTGGATAATTGAATATGATTTTAGCAGATAAGTTCATTAATTGATATATTTTTGTCGACAAAATTAATTGAATAAATATATGAATATTATTATTTTTAATTTTAATTGATTAATTATGATACATTCATAATGAATGTACTCATCAAAATTAGTCAAAGAAATAGTTAATTGATTATAAATGATCGATTAATTTGTTATAATTGAAAAATAATTAAGTAAATTAATTTTGGTCAACCAAAATCAATTAATTAATTAACTATATTCAAAATAAAATTGAATAACACGAGCAGATCATCAATCTTCTTTCATTTGCTAGGTTCGGCCAGAAGTTCTCTGAGGTTTCAAAATGTTTGTATAGTTCTTTTAGGTTTATATACTGACTGCCTGTGTTATTTATCGTGCCTGTTTATTTGTTCATAACAGATGATAATCAAAGCAAGAACAATGAAGAAGAAAATTCCAAATGTACAAGTAAGAAAGAGGAAAAAGTCGATAAGCTGAAGCGTGCTGCAGTTACGACGCTTGCAGCAGCAGCTGTGAAGGCAAAAGTTCTGGCTAATCAAGAAGAAGATCAAATTCGTCAACTTGCCATGATATTAATCGAGAAACAGGTATATCGATCAAAGTTGGTTTCGATCGATTTTTATTACATTTTAATGAAATTATTACCCCTTCTTTGGGCAGCTGCATAAGTTGGAAAGCAAGTTAGCATTCTTCAACGACATGGACAACGTGTCAATGAGAGTCAGGGAGCAACTGGACAGGTCAAAGCAAAGGCTTTTCCAGGAACGTGCGCAGATAATTGCTGCTCGACTTGGCTTACCTGCTTCGGCATCACGAGGTGTGGCACCGGTGTTGCCAGGAAACAGAATGGCTAGGAACTTCCCAAACTCAGTTCCAAAGCCTCCAATGGGCATGGCGCCCCAAAGGCCACCAACTTCTGGACCACGGGTATAGCTAGCTGCTACTAATCCTAACCCGAAATATGCAACCAACCAACACCAGTACCACAATTTCTGTAAGTTCATTTTTCACCTGCAAATCATCAGGACACACTTTCTTCTGTTGGTTCCAAGTAAATCAAATATTAGCTTACTGATAGAGATGGCAACCATTGTAATACAGCAGAACTCACTTCAGTTTATCGTATAACCCATTTGATGTTTGTGTTGTATTTTAGTAGATTTTGGAATTTGGGAGGAAAGAGTATAATTTAGCTTGCCAGATCTGTTAGGCTTGTGGTATGTTAACCAGCCTATCGCTATGCTCGCTAACGAGCTCGTTATCAATTTTAGATTATTGACAGTTCAAGTTGCCATAAGAATATTCTCATGTTCGAGTGGAAAATTCAAATATCTAAACTTTTAGTCGAGGGTATATACCTCCGATAAGTTCTTATAACTTTAAATTGCCACTACACAGATTGGAAATATATTGGAGCATGAACCAAAGCATGAACAGAAGAACCAGAATCATCCTATCATAGAAACAAGAATCACAAGTTCTCTTAAAGAAAAAATCCCAAAAACTCTGACTGAGAAGGAAGAATTATATGAACTTATGCAACAACTGATTGTCATCAACAAATGAGGCTCAGGCACAACAGATTCAATCACCAGACGGATAATGAATATACCTAAGACAGCAAACACAATTTTCATAGACCAAACACAAGTGAACTGATAATGATGGGACTCGTTCGAATGCAAAACCCAAATGTACAAATAGGAACGCGTAGAAAGCCCGAGTCCGTAAGACCTTTAAAGAAGACTTCTGCTTTACTGGAGACTGAAATGGAATAAGAAGAGACTCGGTATATCGAACTCAGCAGTCGCATCCAGATGATCTTGGCTGATTGTTGGTCGCAACATCAATCGTGTCGGGCAAGTATCTGCAATAACATGGCAACCATCAATCAACAAAGGTTTTGTGAAAGTGAAAGTTAATAGCCAGAAGGTGGACCAATGAAGCATTGATGATAGAAAGTTTAAAGCAACGAAGTTAGGGAATTTTGAAGAGCAATTAGGAAATGCAGCCATTTAGGAGGAACTAGATTCTACATATCCACAGCCTCAGGTCAAAATTACAAACTAATTCTACTGCTAGAGCTAAACTATAGCTCATCATTAAGTTCGCTATAAGCTATACGATGCATTTGGGATCCTGCCCACATGCTGCCAATCTATGACATGCAATAAGCACATGCCAATCTTGGAACCAAAAAACTGGGTGAGTTTTTGCAATTGAACCGTTAGAAACCACGACCCTCCACAATGGTATGATATTGTCCACTTTGAGCATAGGCTTTCATGGCTTTATTTTTTGTTTACCCAAAAGGCCTCATATTAATAGAGATGTATTCCTTACTTATAAACTCACAATCAACCCTTTAATTAGCTGATGTGGGACTCCTCTTCCAACAATCCTCCCCTTGAACAAAGTACACCATAGAGCCTCCCTTGAGGCCTGTGAAGCCCTCGAACAGCCTCCCCTTAATTGAGGCTCGTCTCCTTCTCTGGAACCCTTGAACAAAGTACACCCTTTATTTGACACTTGAGTCACTTTTGACTACACCTTCGGGTCTCACAACTTCTTTTTTCGACATTTGAAGATTCTGTTGACATGGCTAAGTTAAGGGCATGACTCTGATACCATGTTAGAAACCACAACCCTCCACAATGGTATGCTTTTACTTTACCCAAAAGGCCTCATACCAATGGAAATGTATTCTTTACTTATAAACCCATGATCGACCCCTTAATTAGCCAATGTGGGATTCCTCTCCCAACAATCCTCAACATCGAACACCTATATCAACTCGAGTTGTTGGCACACAGAAGGAAATTGAGATGTTATTCCTGGGTGAATTTCATGATTATGTAACGAACAGTTACTTAGCTTCGTATTTTATGTACGTGTACATTAAATAACTAAGAATAGAATTCAGAGAGACTGAGAGTTAATTATATATTTGATTCTCAGAAATTATGGCTCGGCATATGAACTTACATCTCTTCCTCTTCCCCACTCTTGAGGGCATTTTTCGCAATGCATTCGAAAGCTTCTTCTACGTTAATGCCTTCTTTGGCAGACGTTTCAAAGTATGGAATATTTCCTTTCAACGCGCACCAAGCTCGTGCCTTTTTCTCTGAAACCTGAAATATTCAGAAAAACAAAACATTTCACTATCTTCTGGAGATAGAACGAGGAAATGATACAGTATAGAAAATTAGGTAATACTTACAACTCTACTGTTTCCACCATCAACGTCAACTTTATTTCCTAAAACAACAAAGGGAAAATTTTCGGGGTCTGAAGGGCTCGCCTGCAGATGGTTTTACAAAAATGTCAAAAGATGTTCAGGTTTCTGTTCAACTTATTTGAATTCTTCTAATGGCTTTCTGGTAACGAGATAATTCATAAACACATGAAAAAACCTGTATAAGGAATTCTTCCCGCCAGTTGTTAAGGTTGTCAAATGATTTCATTGAATTGACATCATACACCAGAACGCAGCAATCAGCACCTCGGTAAAAAGCAACGCCGAGACTTTGGAACCGTTCCTGGCCCGCTGTATCCCATATCTGTAAGGCATAAAGGAATAAATTACATTTAACGGGACATATCGAGTCTCTTTGTTGCTTGTTGGCTTCATGGGTTTACATTAAACCTATATGCCACAGCTCTCAGGAGATGGCAATGAAATGCTACTAAATGGGATCTAATCACTAAGAGGTTAAACCGAGTCCAATACACGAAAGGATGCAGCCATCATAGCCATGTTCTTGCTAATCATAAACAATTAGAACACAGGTATCCGTTTCAAAAGGTCATCCAAGAAATTGGTATCTTCCCAGATGGATCAATCGAGTTCATACCATTTTCCATATGAACACACACTAGATTGAGGTGCCTTTGTGCACTTTGTGATTACTATCAATTCACGGGAATTCACCAAATTAGAACAATAAAAAAGAGCATATTCATGGGCAAATTAAAGCCTCCCCACCACGAACCTGCAAAGTGAAAAGTCTATCTTCGAATTGCACCTCTTTAGTCAAGAAATCAGCTCCAATAGTGGCCTTGTATTGATTACTAAACTTCTTATTCACATATCTGTTTTTCAAAGCTAAAGAAAACCACACGGAGAATCAAGAAACTGATACTCTATAAACTAGGAGAATCATTACAAAAAAAGAAACTCGAATGGAAAATGTTGCATTATAACATAGTTATAATTCAATGATCAAGCAGGATACTGGTTCATCAAAGAGGTCTTCCCAACCCTGCAAATTCAAAGCCAAGTTCCAAGTTATCATAGATTAGACTTCAAACAAACCAGAATACAGCAACCCATATCAAAACCTACAAATAACAGCCAAATAGTTTGAATTTTTTCCAGTACTATCAACCAAACAAGACAAAAGCCCTTTTTCCAAAAAGTAAACAATAAAAAGAAGCAAGAAAAATCCAAGAAACTCAAAGCATGAAGCAATTCAAAATCGGAGTACACAGAATCTTGAGACCCCATTTGAATCCCGGCCAGATCAAATGGCAGCAAATTCAAGAATCCACAAAAGAAAATTCCCAAAGCTCGGGAAGTAACGATCTGGGTGGATCCACGAGTATTGAAAAGAAATCCGAATATTAAAAGATTAGAAAGAGAAAGAGGAGAGAAGAAGAGGGATTTGCTCACCCGCTATCCCCAAGGATTATGACCTTCAAGAGGGTTCTTCTGCGGGAAGGCATCGTAAGGGAAACGGGATCAGCTCAAATCTGTAGACAACACAGAGAGAGAGAATTGGAAGAACAGAGGTTTCGAGTCTCTCTCCCTCTCTGATTAGAAGACGAAGCCAAGCTGGAGGGATCTGTGATTGGGAAAGCCTACGAACATTTTCATTTCATTTCCGCCGTTCTTCTTTTTATTTCAACAAGGAAATAATAATAATAATAATAATAATAATAATATTGTGTATTTAAAAATAAAAATAATAATCATATATATATTATATATAATCCATCTTATTAGTTATATTTTTTTTTATAACCGAGGTTGTTGTGCAGTGGTGGGTACTAGTCGCTAACGATGGCCTTTAATAGTTAGAAATGGTCATTACTGTTTGCATCCATAGCCACGATGGTCGTTGCTGACAATGATTGTCAAAGATGTTATTGATAGTGGTCGACGATAGGCAACAATTGTGCGAGGGTATTTTGGTCATTTCCAATGTGAAAATTTGAAAGATTTTAAAATTAAACCATAGATTTTTATTTTTCTTTTTAAAAAGTTGATTTATAAGGTTTTAACTAAAATAATTTATTTTAAAAAAATTCATTTTGAGTATAGAAAGTAATTAATGATGTATTTTACCAAATAGAATAATTGAGTCTCTTAGGTTAGAAATTCTATTATAACCAGTAATAATAATAATAAGTTACTAAATTATTAATTTGTATTTAATAAAAAAAATTATCTAATTAATATTTTTTTAAAATTCATCAAAGGATTAGACCAAACATAATTAAGGATTAATAAATAAAAAAGCAATTTTAGCTCCAACATAATTAATTTATTAAAAAATAACAAAAATGTTAAAAGAGAATATGGAACACAAAATTAAAAGTTCACATCTTCCCTAGTTTACATAAACTAGATTATGTCACCTACAAATCATGGAAAAGGCCGAAGAGGAGGACGACCCCTTATAAGATGACGAGGTAGCACTTGTAGCTCGACTAGACCTCACAATCCCCCTGAGTTCGAGTCATTTAAGGCCATGATGCAGATCATAGTGGTCAACCAGTAAGCCAACAACACAAGAGGGCAGGTACCTTTGAGATTTTAGGAGGTGCAACTCTTGTATCTTTAATGGGACCTCGGAGGATATGACGATGGTGCAACTGTGGATGTTGTCGATGGAGATGATATTCTGTTTGATGAATTACCTGAATGACCAGAAAGTGTCGTGTGTATCATTCATGTGCAAGTTGACGCTGAAATATGGTGGCAGTCCACTCAGGATATCTTTAGTCTTGATGGAGGTGTGATCTCCTAGTCTAAGTTTGGGGAAGCATTTTGGAAAGAATATTACCTAAAGGTGGCCCGACTTCAGAAACAATGGGAATTCACCCATCTCTTGCAGAATGAACGCTCCTTCACTAATATGGGAGAGAGTTTATGAGAATGAAGCAATTCACCCCAGTGGTTGGCACAAAGATGAATATGACTTAGAGGTTTGCCTTAGGCTTGGATGAGAGGATCGGTCGTGTGGTTGAGGTAATAGCCTCTACCACCTATGTTGTTGCTCTGAGAGCAGTTAAGGCTAGGAAGAAAACTATAGCGGGAGAACTTTGAGGGCCAGTAGCACCGACAACCATAGTAGGGCAGAAGCTGCGATATGACCAAACAGAACCACACTATTAGCCACCGGTGTGCCAACAACAATAGGGCAGACAAACCTCGCATGGACCTCGGGCATGGTCAGCAATCAAGCTGATAAGGGGCAAAGGAGAAAAAAAAAACCCTCTGTGATGAGGGTAGTAGGAAACACAAGAGACGATGAATTGCCATGAATTGCCTAGGAAAAAGCATTGAGAACTCAATTAATTAGCCAAGCCGCCCAGGTGGGGAGGCCTATGCAAACCCACTCCCAAGTAAGAGAGTATGTCTCCACTAGTAGAGACGTTGAAAACTCCGACACAACAGTGTCAAACACTTTGTCTGTTATGAGGCATCTTGCCCTAACTTCGTTTGATTTGGGGTTTACCCCTTCTTTATATATTTTTTCGTTTGCCAATTGGACAGTTTTTCCGTTAGAGCCTTTATAGGAGTAGACTTAATTGCGAGGAATAGAGTGAAGGGGGTTAAGGATCTATTCAAGGTAGACACTAGATATAACTATGATAGTTGTTTATATGAGTGAGTTTGATGTAATATTCAAAATGGATTAGTTAGCCAAGAACAATTCGAGTATAGACTATCATAGAAAGAAAGTAGTGTTTTCGTCACCATCACAAACCAAATTCAAATTTAAGGGCACTTTGTACTGGAGCTCTCCCAAGGTAGTCTTTATGTTCAAAGTGGAGATGCTAATCTAGCAAGGAGTCTAGGGCATATTGGCTAGTGTCGTAGACACAAAGAGGGAAGTAAAAGTCTCCATACATCATTTCAATGGTGAACGAGTTGTCAAATGTGTTTATGAAAGTTTATCATGAGTACCCCTTTCTCGAACTGTAGATAAAGCTCGAATCGAGTACTAGCCTTATCTCCAAGACCCTGTACCACACGACACGAGTAGAATTGGAAGATCTCAAAGTACATTTACAAGACTTGTTGGATAAGGGATTCATTCCCCCTAGCGTGTCCCTTTGGGGTGTGCCTGTGTTATTTGTCAATAACAAGGATGTATTGATAATAATGTTCTCCAAGATAGATTTTTGTCAAGCTACCATCAAATTAAGACTATAGAGGGTGATGTGCCAAAGACAACATTCAAAACGAGATAACATCATTATAAATTTGTGGTCATGTCTTTTAGATTAACCAATGCCCCTATAGTGTTCATGGAGTTGATGAGGTAAGTAGTTTTTTGGGATTGGCAGGATACTACCTGTGTTTCATGCGAGACTTTGCCAAGATAGCCTCACTACTTTTGTAGCTAACCAAGAAGGGTGTCCTTTTGAAATAGTAGTGAGTGACGACCCTAGTGATCATGGTTTGAGAGAGTTTAGAAGATTTTGTGGGATACTGTGATGCCTCCAAGAAAGTTTTGGGGTGTTTTGAATGATTAGGAGTAGAACGGCACCAAACACGAATCAAACCATACGGGTTGGGTTGGGTTGGGTTACTCGGGTTTTTCGAACACCAATAAAGCATGATATGAGGAAAGAGAAAAGGCATAGTGTGGGCCAGGCCCATATTGATTAAGCCCACCGCGTTGATTGAAGATGAAGGCCCATCCATAGTTCAATTTCTGATGAGCTTTCACTTCAATTGAACAAACTTCAGCAGTTCAGCTTCTCTACAGTAGTCGTTCTTCTTTGTTCACAGGCAGTTCAAAGCTTGCTTTTCTTTGCTGGTCGTCTCAAGATCTCTAAGATTCAAATCCTTCGCCCATGGCTCAGACTTTCATCAAGAAGGACGACGACCGCGATGACGAAGGTACTGCGCTTTCTCAACTCCTCGAATGACCTTTCATTTGCACCCATAATCACTCTAATTCTTCTTCTCTCATTTCAATTTTACTTAATTCCTCAACTTGATCCTTCCGGACTTCTGGATCAGTCTTTTGGATGGTAGATCTATGTGTCTTCGTCGTTTGGTCTTGCTTTTTGCGTTATGTTTTAAACTTGAAGGAAATTGGTCTTTGAGTTCTCTTTGATCCAATTTGTTTTCGTTTATTCTAGTTGAGTTGTTGGAATGCAGTTTGTAATGTGCATGTTGCTTTGAATACGATATCGTTTTGTGTATTTTCCATCTCTGTTGTGCTTTTGTTAATTTGATGACTGGACAAGATAGTGCTGTTGTTTGGATCTTCTGTTCCGTTTGGGAATTGCAATTCTGTATCAGCACGAGGCAGTATGATGTTTACTCTTGGTTTCTGGCATTTACAGATGAGTATTCTCCGTTTATGGGGATTGAGAAGGGTTCTGTTCTTCAGGAAGCTAGGGTTTTTAATGATCCTCAGTTAGATCCAAGAAGATGCTCTCAGGTATGGGTTTTGTGCTATGGAATTACTTGCGATAGTTTCCCTCTGATTTCCCTCATACTACACAATTCTTCTGTATTCATATTTTCTGCTGGGTTCATGTCTTATTTTTTAGGTTATCACGAGGCTTTTATACCTTCTGAACCAGGGTGAAACCTTCACAAAGGTCAGTTTGATGTTGTCTTGGTATCTCATTTCTTCTTTTTCCATTTAATAGCACATCCTTCATAGGTATTAGTATTAGTTGATGCATTTTCAATGCGTTATTTTTCAAGGATGTTGAGTTTGACTGATGGATGTTTGTATAATTTGTTCAAATGTTGACAATGCACAACAATCTTGTTAACAGATTGAAGCCACCGAAGTTTTCTTTGCTGTGACAAAGCTTTTCCAGTCAAGGGATATAGGGTTGAGAAGAATGGTTTATTTGATGATAAAGGAACTGTCTCCATGTGCTGATGAGGTTAACACCATAATCAGGTTAACTTGAATTTTTCTGTAGTTGTACATTCAATATTATGAACTGACACATTTCATTTCATCTTTAAAGGTTATTATTGTGACGAGCTGCCTAATGAAGGACATGAATAGTAAGACTGATATGTATCGGGCAAATGCCATTCGTGTGCTTTGTCGGATTACAGATGGAACCCTTCTTACCCAGATCGAGAGGTATCTGAAACAAGCAATTGTAGATAAGAATCCTGTGGTAGCTAGTTCTGCCTTAGTTAGTGGTATTCATTTGCTCCAGGTATTAATTTTCCAAACACAAGGATATGCATCTATGAGCAATTTTTTCTATCATTTTCTCTTACTTTTCTTCTTTGCCACTTCTAATGGCAGACAAATCCAGAAATTGTCAAGCGGTGGAGTAATGAGGTCCAGGAAGCTGTTCAGTCAAGGGCAGCACTTGTTCAATTTCATGCTCTTGCCTTACTTCATCAAGTATGTTAGATCATCCTCTTGTGTCCGTTTTTGGGTGTTATGTTGAATGCTGGAGAATGGTATTGAATTGAACTTCATCATTTAATGGTTGCAGCACATAGAACTTCATCATTGAATTGAACTTCATCATTTAATGATTTCATTCCAAATGATTGTAACTCTTGGGAATTTGATCTAACAAGAATAAGACCTTTAGATCTAAATATCCAAGAACTTCAAAACGGTAAGGAATCACTCCAAGGGAAAGTAAGATCTAGATTATCTTGTTGATCGAATATCGCAAGGAAAGAACATTTATTTGAGATTTGAATCACTCCACAAGCAAGATTGATCATGTCAAACTTGAATGATTCTACACACAACCTAAATGGCATAGAATTGCAATAGCCTTTGGCCAAAAGAAAGCACAAAAGCTCTTTTTACTACATTTCCCAAGTCTACCTTACAAAGTCAACATACATGGCTTTATATAGCCTCAAAATGAAAGCCCTTGACTTTCTATGAGGTATCTCAAGAGTTGTAACTTTCATACTTTATGGCCATAATTAGCCATTGGGTAAATGTAACCTTAAAGTAAATAAAATGTCTTAAAATACATCAATAAAATACCATAACTCTAGATTATCATCCACCGAAAATTTGTAACCATCCAAGAATGAATGAAGTTTCATTCTTCTTTAATGAGTCATGAATTGCAACTTCTTGTGATAATTTGAATAATATTTTCTTCACATCTTTTGCATTGATTGAGATGTCTTGGTTTATATCATTCTCCACTCCCAAGAGGATTCATCCTCGATTCTATATGTGAAGTTCATATTGCATGATTGAGATGCCTTGGTTCATATCAGATGATACCAAAAATTGTTGGATGTTTAGTGCAATATAATATAAAAATTTGCATTTAGAATTAAAAAAAATTCTATGAGTATTTGTCGACATTGATAATCCTATCATTGTCATATTTGGCCTCATCCATTATTTCTGCCTATGTAATGTTTTTTTCTTGAAGCATTCATGTTTGCTCTCACTTTGATTATTGAGGTATTTTTTATTAATTCTATTTTTGGAGGATGGTATTTCTTGTTCTCATAATCTTTTTTGTTGTGTACATAATTTCAAGCAACTAGATTCCATTCACATGTACCTGTAAATAACTTTTGATAAAATAAATAACTTTTCAATAAAAATGTAAAGTACACAGGTTTCACCCAGAGATGAAGGAAAGGAGAGATAATGAAAAGGATATTTATGATGTGTGATTATTGTCTTCCACTTTGCCTTTGAGATTGGTCATTTTGTTACTGTTTTTATGATTACTCTTTCTGGAGTACGTTTTTTAGCAGCCACTTTTCCCTATTGTGGGTTGGTTTTTTATCCCCCATCATCCACTCTTTTTTGTTCCTTTCCATACCAATGAAATTCTGTCTTTTTTGTTAAAAGAAAGATTCTGCTTATGAAATCTTGTTAAGGATATTTAGTAATAAATTATAGTTTACCATATATATTATATTTGATAGTTTATTATAAGGCAAATATCTAATATTTGCCTTATTATCATAGGTATCTTTCCATTTATTGTTATTTCCATTTATTACTATTTCCATATCCTTGTAATTTATTTGATTATAAATAAGATAACTTTTACACCATTTAGATGTGGTGGATTAATCAAACATTCACATGGTATCAGAGCCCTCTCGGTTTAACAACCCCGATCCTTTCTTTTCAATGGCTTTTGAATCCTCTAATCTTCTTCTCCACCACCCTTGCTGGTTTTGACGACGCAGGGGCAGTCTTCATGGTTGCCGTAGTCGGAGCCGATTGATTACTCTTCGGCTCCACCCTATTGACCTCCAAATCACCTTTCGTCATACTCTGTACATACAACCTCACCTTTTCCAACCCAATCGGTTTTCCCCTTGGCCAATATAGTCTCTCTCATTTTCTTCCCAATCAACCTTCATCCTTTACATAAACCCTAACCTAAACCTATCAACCTTTTGCAGAGATTTACCTTCGGAATCTGGTGCCGCACTGGCCTATTCGCCAACCAAGTTGCCGCCGCCCTTCCTGCCAAAATTGGCTTCTTCGCCCGATGAGGCGACTCTTCCGACTGCCCTTCTCGCCAAAATTGGCTCCTTTGCCCAATGTGGCGACTCTTCCGGCTTCAACATTGTCTTTGTCCCTTGCTCTAGGTTTCCCCTTCTACTTCTTGGGGTTAGAAATATTCTCACCAGAGCCAAGGTAGCATCGTCGCTAAGCGACAATCCCTCTTCATGGGTTAGACATATTCTCGCTGAAGCCAAGGCAGCATCGCCGCTGAGCGGCGATCCCTCTGCAATTTTTGATGGCCAAGAACCGGGTTGTTAGCATCTTCATGAAAAATGTTTCTCAACCTCTTTGAATTTTTCAGATTCAAGCTTCACGTTCGTTTAAATCCGACGCTTAGCTTGCGGTGGGGTGTTAAGGATATTTAGTAATAAATTATAGTTTACCATATATATTATATTTGATATTTTATTATAAGGCAAATATCTAATATTTGCCTTATTATCATAGGTATCTTTCCATTTATTGTTATTTCCATTTATTACTATTTTCATATCCTTGTAATTTATTTGATTATAAATAAGATTACTTTTACACCATTTAGGTGTGGTGGATTAATCAAACATTCACAAATCTGATGAAATTATAATTTGTTTTCTACTTGCAGATACGTCAAAATGATCGTCTAGCTGTTATCAAACTGGTCACTAGCTTGACAAGGGGTACTGTTCGGTCTCCGTTGGCTCAATGTCTCTTGATTCGCTATACCAGTCAGGTATGCAATTTCCTTCTTCTTATACATGACGGGGCTTTGCTTCTTGTTCATTATCTTATTTAGGGGTTTGCAAGCAGGTTATTCGTGAATCAGCGACCAGTACTCAAACTGGTGATCGGCCATTCTATGATTTTCTTGAGGGTTGCCTTCGGCACAAAGCAGAGATGGTGATCTTTGAAGCTGCCAAAGCAATCACTGAGCTGCAGGGTGTGACAAGCAGAGAATTGACTCCAGCCATTAGTGTTCTTCAGCTTTTTTTAAGCTCCTCAAAGCCAGTGCTGAGATTTGCTGCTGTTCGCACTTTGAACAAGGTAACATCTTCAACTATTCACTTTTCAAACATGATTCATTTTCTGTTAATTTCTCTTTTGATATCTTGAAAATATATTGTCTTGCAGGTGGCAATGACTCATCCATTGGCTGTCACTAACTGCAATATTGATATGGAGAACTTGATTTCTGATCAAAACAGAAGCATTGCAACTCTTGCAATAACCACACTTCTAAAAACAGGAAATGAAACAAGTGTGGACCGTCTGATGAAGCAGATAACAAATTTTATGTCAGATATTGCAGATGAGTTTAAAGTTGTTGTGGTAGAAGCTATTAGATCTTTGTGTTTGAAGTTCCCATTGAAATATAGATCTCTGTGAGTAATATCTTACACGTTTTTTCGTCTTTTCTAAAAAAATATCTTTCAAGAATTTGTGATTATTCAATATTTATATGTTACATTATTTCAGGCAGTATATGTTTGATTTATGAGTGTTGGACATCTTTCTTTTGTCACTTTTTTAGGATGAATTTCCTTAGCAACATTCTTAGAGAAGAAGGGGGCTTTGATTATAAAAAAACTATTGTTGATTCAATTGTGATTCTGATAAGAGATATTCCTGATGCTAAAGAGAGTGGGTTGCTTCATTTGTGTGAGTTTATTGAAGATTGTGAATTCACCTATCTTTCGACACAGGTTATTCACACATTTTTACATTATTTCAGGATCTGTTAAGCTCTAATTCTTATTGCCTTCATGTTCTATATGATCTTTATAAGTTATTTAATTTCCCATAATATCAGATCCTTCACTTTCTGGGGATTGAAGGACCCAAAACATCTGATCCTAGCAAGTATATAAGATACATATACAACCGAGTACATCTTGAAAATGCAACTGTTCGTGCCAGTGCTGTGAGCACATTAGCAAGATTTGGTGTTACAGTTGAATCGTTAAAGGTACAAATTCCGTCTCCCTTTCTTGTAAGTTGTATGAACTCTATTTGTTATTCTTATCACTCAACTAACTATGTTGCTTTTACTTCTCTCTGTACAGCCCCAAATATTTGTTCTGTTGAGACGATGTCTCTTTGACAATGATGATGAGGTATCTTATTTGTCACAATTGTTGAGGTTTCCATGCCTAGATTGTTTTAAAAATTCTGGAGTAATTTAGATTTGATACCATTTTAATATGGTTCCAGTTTGAAACTGTATATTGAATTTCTTGTCAAGGTTCGAGATAGGGCCACCTTATACTTAAAAACACTTGGAGACAATGATGCAGTTACTGAAACTGAGAAGGATGCCATTGACTTCCTTTTTGGGTCTCTGGATGTCCCACTGATCAATCTAGAAACAAGTTTGAAGAATTATGTAAGTTATTTCAGTGAGTTTATCAAGTACCATGGAGATCATCGCTCATGTGTTCTGCCTACGGATGTAGGAGCCTTCTGAGGAACCTTTTGACATTGGTTCTGTACCCAAGGAAATCAAGTCTCAGCAACTTGCTGAGAAGAAAGCCCCAGGTAAAAAGCCAACCGGCCATGGTGCTCCTCCAACGGGCCCAACAGCCACTGTTGATGCATATGAGAAGCTTCTTTCTTCAATTCCACAATTTGCTGCCTTTGGGAAGCTTTTCAAGGTTCGGTTGTTTCTATCCTTAATCATGCATAGTGGTGTTTGTGCTATATATGTATATATATTTTTATTAGTACTTCTTCAATGTTGAAATTGTGATTGGTATTGATCTTTTCAGTCATCAGCACCTGTGGAACTTTCAGAAGCAGAAACGGAATATGCAGTTAATGTTGTTAAGCATATTTTTGATAGCCACGTTGTGTTTCAATACAACTGCACTAATACAATTCCAGAACAAGTACTCGAAAATGTATGGGCTAATTCAAGGAAAACAGTATTCTTTTCTTTTTTCGTTAAACTGCATCCAGATTTGTGTAATTATTTCTGCCTTCTGCCAGGTCATTGTTGTTGTCGATGCGTCTGAAGCAGAAGAATTCACTGAAGTGATATCCAGACCTCTCAGATCACTTCCCTATAATTCACCTGGACAAACCTTCGTGGCATTTGAGAAGCCTGAAGGGGTTCCTGCTGTTGGGAAATTTTCAAACATGTTGAGATTTATTGTTAAAGAGGTAATTTGCAGAAATTTTATTAAACCAGAGTTTGTGAATATCACAATTTGACATTAGCGCATCTGCGTACTATTATTTTACAAAAAAAAAAAAAAAGGAGAAAAAAAAGGAAACTGGGATTAGAGACTCGCTAGCACAGGAAAAATATGGGCCTGAGTGAGGAATTGAATATTTCTAATTTAATTCCGTTGTTAGGTTTGAGTTAACTCATGAATTTAACCTCCATGAAAACTATATTTGGTGATAAAATTAGTTAGTATGCTCGTTGCCGAGCATCTCCAAATGATTTTGATTTCGTATTTCACTTCTTTGGTCTAGGTTGATCCAAGCACTGGTGAGGCAGAAGAAGATGGAGTGGAGGATGAATATCAGTTGGAGGATCTGGAGGTTGTTGCAGCTGATTACATGTTGAAAGAAGGAGTCTCTAATTTTAAAAATGCATGGGATAGCTTGGGTCCGGACTGCGAGAGAGTTGACGAATACGGTCTTGGACCAAGGGAAAGCTTGGCTGAAGCTGTAGGTGCTGTCATAAATCTTCTCGGCATGCAGCCCTGTGAGGTTAGTTTGTCGTATTGCATAATCATTCAGGGAAAATAATTTGACTACGATTTTGTTAAGCTTATATTTGTGCAGTTTGAGATTCGAAAACCTTGATATGAATGCTTTGCCAAATTCCATAATCTACTTTTTGAAAAACTTCTTTTTTTAGTCTTCAAAACTTAAACTTGGATTTTGGATTTTGAGAACATTTATGAAAAGTAAACCAAGCGAAAAAAAGTTCATTATTGTAGTGTTTATAAGCTTAGATTTTAGATAATTTTAATTCATGGATTAGCAACTATTTTGAATTATTGGTCTTTTCAGTCGAGTCATGTTTGCTCTCTCTTTCAGGGAACCGAGGTTGTTGCAAGCAACTCGAGATCACACACCTGCTTGTTGTCTGGTGTGTACATTGGCAACGTGAGGGTACTTGTGCGATTATCGTTCGGAATCGATTCTTCAAGAGAGGTTGCAATGAAGCTGGCTGTTAGATCATCGGATGAAATTGTTAGCGATGTCATTCACGAGATAGTTGCTAGCGGCTAGTTGGAACTGTAAGGAAACTAAATTTTATTCATTTTTGTTTGTGAGCAAAATTAGGTCACAGGTTTCGGGATGGGCTACGAAAAGGGTCAAATCTTGTATAAAGAGTTTTGAAGTTTGAGGGAAACTTCATTCAGGACATGGGCATCATCGTCATGGCAGCGTTTGTTGAATTAGTTTGAGTCTATATTTGCTCATCCCTGTTTTAATGGTAGACTTTGAGAGTCATTTCCTCATCTTGCTATTCGATGCGTCTCGTTCCGTCGTGCTCTTCCCTTCGAGAAAAAATGACTGATATGGTTGTGTTCTCGTTACTCACTTCGTGTCTATTATATGTGAATATGATGGTTTTTCTCAAATCGATCTTCCGAGTACGGTTTGCCTTTCTCTCCGAAATCAGCATTTGTCGGTTCGAGAAGCTGTGGAAGTTGAATTCGTAAGGAGGGTTTTGCTGCCAGTTGAGTTTAGTTGATTGATGAGTGGTTGTGGGCAAGGAATTTAACTTCTTGGATGTCTATTAGCAAATTGTTGTATTTTTTGTGATGTAAAAATGTTTGACAAACATACTTGAATAAATGAATTTTTCTTTTTTAGGTTAAATTACAAATTTAGTTGTCTTTTTATTTTTTATTTTTCTTTTTAATTTTCAGCTATTAAATATAAAATTAAAAATTTAAGGTTTTATTGAATATAAAATTTAAATTTATATATAATTAATTAATTAAATTTAAAATTTTTGAATTATTCAGAAAATTTATTAGACAAAATTGATTTTATTAGATATGTTTAAAAGTTAAAAAATGAAATAGTTTCAATTTTTAAAAGTTTGGATAATTTAATCATAATTTTTAAAGTTTGAATAAATGTTTATTTTGTTAGAAAATTCTATAGTTGCTATTTAGATTTGCAGGTTATGTCGATTTATCATAATAATACCTAATCAATCTTAAAATGAAATATGGTTTCAATATTTAAAGCAAAATTTATCTGTCTATTATTCCAACATCCTACCAATGATTTCCAAGCTTTATAAAATTTAATGTGTAAATAAATAACACTACTAAGTGTTAAGTATTGGCTTTATCTTCTTCATGTTTGGAGGATTAAAACCCTACTGTTAACAAAATAGTCTCTAATTTTAACAATTTTTCAGTTATACCCAATAATAACTGAATCATATATAGTAAAAGGAGACAAGAAAGCCATTTTCATCATATATTTGTTTGGAATAATCAGTCATGTTTGTGAATGCTCTCAGATGGTCTAATTTGGAGAGAAGACTATGGATTTACATACCAACAACACAACTTGAAGGGTTTCACGATGAGTTTGCATCCATACACTAAACAAAGCCCCCCTCCCCCCTTGCTTGCTTGCAGTCAAGGAAGGCCTTTACACAAAATACACCTCTTCCCTCCTTAATTTACCTTCCTCTGACCTCCAAAAGCCCAAATCTACATACAAGTAATGCAAAAATTAAACATATATACTTTATGAACTTTGGAATAAAAGTAGCTACTAATTATCCGAACTAGATTTTGATTATTGATATGCATTACTATTATCGTTCATCAATCAGCAGAAAGGGTCGGACTGTTTCCGATCACCATAGAAGTTTAATTGATTAGATTTCAAATTTGTTTCTAGGGTTTGAAGAAGAAGGTTGAAAATCCGCACCAGTCTCTTTCGTTTTCGAAGTTAAAATTCATCTAACCTTAAACAGGTGAAATAGATATTATATACTTTCTAGCATGATTTGGACATTTATAGTTAAATATGTAACCGCCAAAGCCTACTGCTAACAGATATTATCTGTTTTGGCCCGTTACGTATTGTCGTCAGGCTCACGATTTTAAACGCGTCTGCTAAGGAGAGGTTTCCACACCCTTACAAGAAATGTTTCGTTTCCTTCTCCAACCGATGTGGGATTTTACAGAATACCATGTTAACATACATACTAACCTTCAGGTTTGAATCCCAACTTCCTGTACATAAAGCACTTCCATCTGCAGACAAACCCAAGCAAGTAATTGGCCCTTCATGTGAGTTGTGAAGTGTTCCCAAGTTCAAAACCATCTGCAATCATAAAAATTAAGAATAGGTATCATTTCACCCAAATATATAGCCTGCTAAAGGATCCAGTAATATATAAAGGAAGTTTCTTTTTTAACTTAGGCATGCTACCGAAAAGTATTCGACAAGAGGTTCGTCATCTTCATGGACGTATTTTGAACAAGGTGGATGTTCTAGTATTCTTATTGACATTAAAACATGAAATACCTGTGCAAGTAAAGTGTCCCACACATAGCAATCGCCATTTTTGTATCCAGCAAATAAAAGCCTTCCAGATATAGAGAATGCTATGGAGGTTACATGTGGGTTGGTATCATCACTGTGCAGCTGATGGTAAACTTGGAGAACATGCCCAGTTCTGATATCATATAGTCTGCAAGTTCCATCATCAGAACCAGTTCCAAACCGGTTACCATCTGGAAAGAACTTTACTGTATTAACATCTCCATCATGTCCGTGGAATGTCTGCACTGCTCGACTAGCTACCCGAGTGTCCCAGAGGCGAGCAGTTGCATCACAAGAACCAGAGATAAATGTGTTGGATCCGCTAATAGATACACTAAAACATGCATAAAAACATAATAGTCAAACAACTAGAGAAGTAATATGAATAATCAAATATCCATGCATTCGCATTAGATAATTACAATCATCCATCTTTACAACATAAATCAAATATAAGCAAGAAAACAAGTTAATGGAACAAATTGCATAGTCATAATGGAACTGGTATTCCCATGAACTTGATTGTTCATCTCTAAATGAAATTCATAAGGATGTTATGAGAATAATACCTTGATACATCTGCTGTATGCCCGGATTGAAATTCGCCTCCAAAAACAGACGTTCGAAGTCCAGTAGTAATATCCCACAAGACACAAGTCTGATCCCCAGAACCAGTAATGAGGTGATTATCATCATCTGGAACATATTGACAACAGGAAACATACCCTTTATGCCCGCTAAGAGTTCTAGACACTGGCAGATTGCCATCCCTGTCATTTGGAGAGTTGAGGTTGAAGATAGAACAGACACTGTCGAGACCACCACCCGCTACAGATTGACCAGAAGGCGAGAAAGCGCAAGTCATGACCCATGGACAAGGTAGCTTTATGGCATGAGTCTTCTGGCTTGTTAGAGCATTCCACACTATTAAACGCCCATCTTTAGATGCACTGACAATTCGATTCCTCTCCGAACTCCAATCCAACGAGTACACCTGCAGGAGTTACAGCAATTATTTTCCAACCCCAATGGAGAATCTCAGAGTTAAATTGAAGAGAAACAGAGACTTGATCATTGAATGAAAAAACACCGAAGCGCAAGAGTAGAAACCATTTTTGATATCTAGGCTCTATACTTTAGACAATGAGTTGAGTACCATTAAATGACATAAAAAATCAGAGTAAGCTATCTCTTGTAGATAGTTTCTCTTCCATCAATTTGCTTATAGGCCTATACTCCCTACAAAGACTATGAAGTAATAATGAACTAATTAAACAATCCCTACCAAATCAACTACTCTCAACCAGATAATCCAGAAAAAAACACTTTCAATGGTATCATGGTGTAATTCAATCCTAACATTCTTCCAACATTCGTTTACTCTAAAGCAATGATTTAAGGTCTTGTTCACGACACAGTAAGAAGATTTCTACAACAGTCAACGTTAAAAAAAGAACACGGCTATCCTCGAAGTTATCCACAAAAAGAAAAAGTACCTTTCCAGTATGACCCTGCAAAGTCCTACAGCAGACGAGATCTGTAGCTCCGAAATAGACGGGACGCTTCCCCTGAGACCTCGCAAACCCAGCTACTGCAGAATCAACCACCAAAACGGATGAGATCTAAACCAACTAGCAACAACATAATCATCAATCAGAAGAGGAAAAAAAAACAACAACACCGCCGAATAAAAAAAAAGAAGTTACAGAGTGATCAAGAAGCTCACCGTCAGTGTCGAGCAACGAACGCCTCTTCTCTTTCAAGCGTTCTCTGAGAGAGTTGACCATCTCAATGGCCGCCACATGCCGCTCCTTAAGCTCGGAAACAGACATTTTGCTTGAAAACAGAAACTTCAACCAAGAAACGCCATCGACACGCCCAAATCAAGCTTCAATGAAGTCGTAAACACTGAAATGAGAGAGGAAGAAGTGAAATTAAGGTGAAATCGTCGAGAAATCCAGGGTTTAACTAGGGTTTACAGGTGCAGGAATGAGCGAAAAGATAAAAGATCGTGTATGAAGAAGAAGAACAGAGGGAATTTTTGGGCCGATCGAGAGGAAGAGGAAAAGAGACGGAGCAAAGCTGAAAAAACTGAAGATTTTATTTATTTTATTTTATTTTATTTTATTTAAATTTTACTGTAAGTCCCCGGGCCCACATTGTCCCACGTGTTGTTCTAATAGGTGGTAAAGACACCGTGTCATGTGGGGCCCACCCAGGCTCTAATCTAATAACCCAACTCTATGTTACTATAATTGTGTTCATTTATTAGCCCCAAATATAATTTATTTTGTTTGTTTGTTAAATTAGATCCTTCATTTTTAATTTAATTAAAATCTAATAAGTATTAATTCTAAAAAAAATAATCAAATCATTAGAATTAATTTAAATAGAAACTAAATTTATAATTTAATTTTTTAAAAAATAAACCATTTCTTATTATTATTCCATGTATAAAACTGAAACACGAAATATTTAATCTTTTTTATAAATCCATTAATATTTCACAAGATAACTATATATGGATCCATTTTAATCTTGTTGAGTTATATATAAACTCCGAGGAGTGAAAGTGACTTTTTTTACTTAATAAAAGGAAGTTGGGAAGGTAATTTTACGACATGAAATTCACTCATTTCCCATATAGGAGTTAAGTACATTAGTTGTTCTCTTCAATACTAATTTTGAGATTTCAGCAATGGACCCCACCCTTTCACTCGCTCTACCGAAATTTAATTTATGATTGGATCATAAATAAATTATTCATCAAAGAATTAGTTGTACTTTGCGATTGTGCGACACTCACGTCCCAGAAACAAGTGAGTTAAGCTTATTCGTTCTTGCGTCGCCTACGGCCAAGCGATGTATACACGAGCCTCTAGCTCCGGTTCAAGAAGAAAGTTTTAGAAAACGGGAGCAGAGAGATCTCGGAAGAGAGTTTTGAAAGCAAGATTTGAGAAAATGAAATTTGTGTTATATGGGAATGTAAGCAAAAGGCAACAACAACGGCTTACTGCTTATAACTATCGGGTAGGGAGAAGTTGACAACTCGTGAATGACGACTTGCTTGTAATTGTTCTATCTATAGACAGCTTATCCTACGTGCATAAGAATGTAACTCCTAAGTCTATTGTGAATTGACGTATAGTTAAATAAAACTTGATTAATTAAAAAGTTTAATTAATTAATTTTGTATTATTTGTGCTTAATAACATCAATTTAGTTGAAAGGAAAATATATTTAATTTGAAGGTTCAAATTAATATTTACTGAATTAGATATTAGGTATATAAAAGGAAAATATTTGTAGGTGTCAGAAGCTAATCAATTTGTGTAGTCTCTCGTCTTCTATCAGAGTTAATTTCCTCCACACACGCTAGTAGCTCCCCAATATATTACTTATATAGTCCCTTATCCATTCTTAGGACGGATTTGTTCTACACACAATAGTATATACTTAATCAACTACTCTGTAGTCTCTTGTCCCCTCTCAAGGCGGGTTATTATACACATTAGCTATTCCTCATGCTATCAATTTATGTAATCTCTCGTCCCCTCTCAAGGTAGGTTATTATATATACAATGGTAGTTTTTTATATCACCTATTCACATGTCCCTCAAGGCAAGTTATATCCTACACATAGTGACTCCTCCAATAGTTTCGTTCGCGTTACTATCTATCTTATAAGTTCTCGTAGTTCACCTTTGTGCCATGGAGATATATTAGGTTCTAGGACGTTTTAGGTGGATTAGGTCACAATTTGCATTTCAAGTCGCTCAAGGTGAGCTCTTCGTGGCTAAGCCAAATCTCGGGGTGCACCTAGGTCTCTCATTGCCACTTACGATTCTAGGGTGTTTGGCATACTGAAAATATATTCACCTAAGACGTTACATAACACTTGGGTTCCTCTACCCTAAACTTACCCTGGTTCATGCATGCTTTACTAGGGAAGTATTCTATCAATCACCTAGTGTACAGAAATCATGGTCTAAACGTTCATGCATGTTTAATAAAGAGATATTACTATCAATCAAGTAAGCATAGATAATTCATAAATACATTCGCCTTAATGTAGCATACAATTTAATCCTACAATTCAAACATGCTCAATGGGGAGAAAATGTCCATCTAGCACCTGGAGCACATATCAAAGTTTTCCCATCCTCCATGTGAGATCTCACATCGGTTGGAGAGGAGAACGAAGTATTCCTTATAAGCGTGTGGAAACTTCTCCCTAACCTGTGTTTAAAAGCCATGAGACTAACGTCAATACGTAACGGGCCAAAGCGGACAATATCTGCTAACGATGAACTTGGGCTGTTACACTACATTCTAGTGCAACAGAAACATTTAATAAACATATCATAGTCAGAAAATGGAAGACCATATTGTGATATGTTTCATGATATGATAAGTGCATGATATGACCTAATATGTTGGGAGACACGATATGCTTATGATATGTTGGGAAACACGATATGCTTATGATGTGACACAAGTGACATGATAAGATGTATGATATGAATGACATGCAATAAGATGTTTCGACACGATGCACAACCCCATGGAAATGGAAGGGGTTGTTTTACATGATAATGAATGAAATGTTGGGACCTCATGCATCATTGTGTGTTCATACATCAGGGAATACCCCTCTTTTACGATGGTTTGGACGCGTACATTATGATGCAGAAAAACAATCATTATGTTTATCATAATGCTGCAACAATCACTATAGCTAATGGGTGTCTGACATTAACAGCTCCAGAGAATGCTCGTCCAACCATGAAAGGGGCTCAGAAGGTGTGCGAATCGACTGGTGGGTCCATACTCGCACATGTGCACCATGTGTAGAACAATAAATATACATCCAATTAGCCCATTCAGGATAGCCACCTAAGGAAATCCAGAAGGATATGATAGATCCCACTCATGATTTTATGTGTTTCTTAAAATACTAAAGCCAACGTACTACTTCTATTTCAGATAAGGCAAAGCACTTTTGTACGACTGACAATAACATTAGAATTTGAGACCATGACACATGCATATGGTAGTTGTATTTATTTTCTAGACTTCAATAAGAAGAAGGCGTTTTTAATTTTAATGTTCATTTATTTCATTTAGTATTTCGTTATTTCCTTTTAAAAACGTTTTCAAATACGCAAGTCCATGATAGCGCTTGAAGATGAAGTTTAAACGCTTATTTCTACACGTAGAAATCTAGGGTCCTTACCTACGACTTGATAGGATCTAATTTAGAAGTATTCCAAAAAAGACAAACAAATAAATAAATTTCATGTAATACAAAGCTAATAATAATCAATTTATGGTGGAGTTTGAGTGATGGATGTTTATGAACCAACTGAACGTGATATGAAGTAGAAGACAAGAAGAAGAAGACATCTTACTTCTTGAGGGCCAAAGACTTTTGAGGCATGAAAATCCAGATTTGGCAGGGATACATTGCCAAATGAAAAGGAAAGAAAGGAAAGCAACAAACAAGGAGTGCTTAACAATGGTGATGAATGGCCAACTTGAGGGAAAACAACAGCAAACTAAATCCTAAGAATCCATTAAAGTTGGGTAGAAAAGGTATCAGATGATGGCCCATTGTTTTGTTGAGAAGTGGATTGTGTTGGTGGAAGCTATCGAGATTCGTTGAACTTGACATGAACTAACGAGTAATAATTTAGCATGACATAGAGAGAGTATGCCGACTATATGAACTAATGAGTAGTAATTTAGCATAACATAGAGAGTTATGCCGACTATATGAACTAACAAGTAATGAGTAATAATTTAGCATGACATAGAGAATAGGCCGACAATCAGAACTAATGAGTAATAATTTAGCACAATATAGAGAGTATGTCGACTATCTGAACTAATGAGTAACAATTTAGCACGACACAAAGAGTAGGCCGACTATCTGAACTAATGACTTATATAGGACATTCTTTATACAAAAAGCTCATTTCTTATGTTTGTAGGCATCCATTAACACCAAAACAACAGCAAAAACATAAGGGAGATCATAGATATACACCGCGCTGCCTCCTATTAAATCTTTGAAAACTTATATAAGGAAGAAATATTTTAGTATAAAATAATCTGACCTCTAGGAACTGGCTTCTCTTACAGCAATGAGATTTTATCTCTTTCTTGATTCCGTGTCATCTATACCAGCATGCTTTGATGGAAGTTTACTCGGTATGTCTAGTCGTGAAGGCTGGCTGTCTTTCTCTCGCACCGATCGAAGCTCCTGGAAATTGAGAAGGAAGAGACGTTACAATCCTTCATTATTGAATCTACAAATATTCCACGTTGGTTGGAGAGGAGAGAAGAACGAAGCATTCTATATAGGGGTGTAGAAACCTCTCCCTATCAAACACGTTTTAAAACCTTGAGGGCCCAAAAAAGACCATATCTACCGTGGACTTGAGCTGTTACATATTTCACATGGAGATGACGAGAATGGATAATTTGTTAATATTTCCTTCATTGGGTTTATGGAAGACTTTGGAAATCAGGGGGTAAATAGAACAACAGCAGATGAAGATGAACTAGAATGACGATCAGCTAATCTTGAGTCAAATAATTCAAAGAGCAAGGTAAACTGGTGCTTACCGAACGATAAGGAAAGTCATCTGTCTCTAGCATGTGAACGATTTGCCCCATCTTTGGCCTTTTATTGGCATCCAAGTCAATGCAGCGTAGACAAACAAGCAACAGTCGCTTTAGAGCTCTTGGAGAGGGTGGAATCTCAATCAATGGATCCACAACCTCTTCGCCACGTCGATTCGCCACCATTCCTTTAAACCAGTCCACCAAGTTCATCTAGAAACACACCCAATGTAAATTAAATTGGATAACTTAAATATGTATGAAGCCAGTGAGGCACTTGGCTTAACAGTCTTACCTCTCCTGGGGGTCTGGAATAGTCGATTGGGCTTCGACCAGTAATGATCTCCATAAGTAGAACCCCGAAACTGTATACGTCGCTTCCCTCGTTTAGCATGCCTGTACTTGCATACTCAGGGGACACATATCTATAGCATGACAAAGTACCTTAGCAAACCAGAATAACTAAGGTTGCAAAATTGGATAGAATGTTGTTTGTAACATAGAAACATACCCGAATGTCCCCATTACTCGAGTAGTTACGTAGGTGGCTTCGGGTTGTAAGAGCTTTGCAAGTCCAAAGTCGGACACTTTTGCATTCCATTTTCTATCTAAAAGAATGTTGCTGGATTTTACATCACGGTGCACAACTTTAGGTTCCAAACCTTCATGCAAATAGGCCAAGCTGTGTTTCAAATAAGGCCAGGCAATCAGCAACAAAATATTAAAAACACAACTAAAACATATTTACTGCCACCTTCCAATAAAAACAGAAGGTACATGTGTAACAGCCAAACCCACCGCTAACAGATATTATTCTATTTGGACTTTTCCTTATGGGCTCCCTCAAGGTTTTAAAATGCGTCTGCTAGGGAGAGGTTTATACACTCTTACAAGGAATGTTTAGTTCCCCTCTCCAACCGATGTGGGATCTCACAATCCACCTCCCTCGCCAGGATCTTCTCTGGCAAACAATCCAGTGTCTAACTCTGATACCATTTGTAACAGTCTAAACCTACCGCTAGCAGATACTGTCCTTTTTGGACTTTCTCTTCTGGAATTCCTCTCAAGGTTTTAAAGCGCGTCTGCTACTAGGGAGAGGTCTCCACATGCTTACAAGGAATGTTACGTTCCCCCCTCCAACCAATATGAGATCTCACATGCTACATGACAGAGTAAGAGAAGGAATTCTCATGTATAGAACAAGTATTGAACAGGTTACCCTTTTGCTGTTCCAAGAGCAATCTTCATCCTAATATCCCATGTTAGAGGGCTAACAGGCCCCACATCACCATGTAGCCATTGCTCCAAGTTGCCATTATCAATATATTCAAACACGAGCATCCTAAAATTGCACAAAATCCCATTGTTAAGTTTATTACAATAAACTCCATCAAGGTTCATGTGTTAAATTATAATATACCTCTGTGCTCCTTCTGCACAGAAACCAATCAGACCCACCAAGTTCTTGTGCCTTACTTTTCCAATGGCCTCTACTTCAACCTTGAACTCTTTCTCTGCCTGACCCCTGTAACAAAATTATGAAAACAGATAAATTCATTTCTTTTTATCACGAGATGTGTGCCAAATGTATTATAGCAGAGGTCATGGACATAATAGAGAATATGTCCCAAATTAAAAACAACCAAATCCTTCCTGGTTATTCTTTCTTAGTCTGTCATGAGCCAAGAATGAAAAGAATCGATAGCAGTTTTAAGGAAGACTACCGAGCTCATAAGCGCCTATAAATAAATAACAAGGCTTCCTATGCTAAAGAACAGATTTCACATTCCTACAGATCAGTTCAAGCCATGGTGATTTTCTACCTAAGATTAAAAATCCTACGAATTACCTTAGCAACCAAATGTGGTCGAGTTAGGACGTAGTCCATGAAGCCTAAGCTAAACCAAATACGTACAGAAAACAACAGAAAAGTCAAAATATTAACTTTACTTAAGGCAAGCAACACACCATCTAGTTGGCCATATCAGTTTCTGAGAGAGAATCTACACTGAACCCAGGAAAGAAAAAGGGAAAAAAGCTAATAATTACAGGGTAAGGTAAGGACATGTGATTTGAAGTGAACGAAATGTGTCGATAACGTATCAGAACTCACTAAAGCAGTAAAGAACAAAATGACAGTTTGGCTTTTACGTAATGCTGAGCAACAAAAAACCCACAACCGACATAGTACCACTAAGTTCGGATCATTGTTTCATCGGTCAAAACTAGAATTTCACGGGGAATTTGGAAAACAAAAAAAAAAATGAAGAAGATTAAACATAACCCAGTAGGCAGAATCGAAAATAAAATAATCAAAACAGTGTAAAATTCAACGCGGATTTCCCAGAAAAAATGTAAAATAATCGATATGAAATGATTGAATTTGTCTGTATAATCCACTATCCACCCACCAAGATGCTGCTAATAAAAAAATGAAGGAATACAAAAGTGACGTCCAATTCTTCCTTTTCTAATGGATTATAGTGCACATCATGACCAAAACAGTGCAGGATTTTTCTGAAATGGCAAGTACTTTACAGCGAATGTTATGATTCGTTTCACTTACTTATTGTTAAGAAGACTCTTCACGGCGACGACGGAGCCGTCCGGCGAAACTCCTCTGTACACAATACCGTAGCCTCCTTCTCCGATCACATTCTCTTCCAGAAATCCATCGGTGGCCATTTCCAGTTCCTTCAAGCTGTACCACCGTCCCCACCCTAAGTTCTGATCCTCCACGGACACGTCGCTCCGACCGCCTCCGGATACGTCGCTCTCTTGACTCTTTTTACCTACTCCAGTTTCGAACTCGATCTCCATCTTTTTCTCAACCCTAACCACTTCCCCTTTCTCGCAATCCGCAGTCCGATCGGACTCTTTGATCTCAGCTATCTCCTTGGAGACCAAAGGAATCAATCCGGAGCTGTGCTTCACCCGCATTTTGTGCTTCCTCGAGTTCCGATTTCTGCGGAAACAGAGGAAGATCAAAGCACAAGCCGCAATCACACACGCAACAATTATACCGATCGCAGCGTAGATTTTCAAGTTAGATAGAGAAGTTGTAGAAGAACTGGAGGAAGATTCGTCAGCGGGGTGAATCTCCGTCGAATTTCTACCGGAAACCGCCATTGTTTCCGGCGAAAGGAGAAGAAACGGAAACAAACAGAGAAAGGAGATATTGTTGGTGGGTTTTCTTGGGATAATGAGAAATTTTGCAGTAAATGCTTTAGAGAAGAACGGAGCCGAGAGATTTCTGGGTGACGGAAGAAATGGGGTTTCAACGGATACAAAGTTGAAAAAGAAAGGGAAAAGGGGAAGGAAAAGGAGAAGGAACGTTGTTGAGTATTGGGGTATGGGAAAGTGGATTATTACGGAATTGCCACTGTATAGTGACGGTAATAACGGCCATTAGAATAACCCCACCACCCGGTAACTTGCTTTCAAAAACAAATTTATTTTATGTAAAATTGAATTTACCAAGATTAATTTTTTTAATTAATTACTTATCTAGAAATTTTATGTATTTTTTTAAACTTAAAATTTATTCGATTTAAATTTTCAAGTTAAAATATTAAAATAAATAATTATAATTTGTTCCCTATCTCCAACATTTTATAAAAATGATAATCATGGTTGCAATATACCCATCATAAAAATATATCTTCTATAGTATAAAGTAAAGATTACTCTAATGATGTTACCTATGCTTAGGTTTTCAAAATAAAGCATAATATTTTAATTACCTTATATTATAATTCACATCTCATCCTATGTTTCATTTTTTCACTCATATATTATATAGTTTTTTTTTTATATATATTAAACTAGAATCTTACCTACTTAATTAATTAATTTTTTAATTATAGAGCGTTAATATTTGGTAGCGATATAAATCATTAACACTACATAACCAAACAAATAGAAACCATAATAAAACTTTTATTTATTATAAAAGAGATAATTGATCGAATGTTATGTTTACTTTAATGTGAAAATCAAGCTAGTATAGCTACTAGAAGTATTCCTGGATTGAGTTGGGTCGAGCTGAAACATTTGTTTTAACCTAACCCGATTGTTCAAATCCTAAAATTTTCAACCCAACCCAACCCAACCATAACTTTTTTGGGTGGGTTAGTTCGAGTGGTTCTAAGTATTTATTTAAATTTTTTGTTTTTCATAAAAATAAAATATTTATTGATTCTTTTCGAACCTTTAATTTAAATTTACAAATATATATTTTGAATGTAAAAATAATTTTTAATAATGGTAGGAGAATAAATAATAAAAAAGTAATTATGAATTTAAATAAATACAAATATATATATATATATATATTATTTAAAAGGACTAAAATAAAAAGATGAAGACAAAAATTAGAGAGGTTGAAATGGAAACTCCAACCACCACAATTTTAAAAAACAAATAATAATAATATTTATTTTTTTTTGTTTAAAAAATATAAAAATATATAACATTTACTATTCTTATTGTGTCAATACGGGAGTGTATGATTTATCACCAAAATCATGTCTACACTTGAAAGGGCTAAAATGCCCCAAAATTTACTATACGGGATGTGATTTCTTTCAAATTGTTTTTTAATGCATTTACTCGCTTACGTTTTTTAAAATATTTTTTTCAAACGTGACCCAAGACTCGATCATATATCAAGATTGTCTACAACGTCCTAACTTCTATATGATTGACTTGTTCGTCGTATTATAATAAGTGTTGCACAATCGCTATCTCGCTGCTATGAGATTGTGATAATTGGACACATTTCGCATGTTGTCCAACTTTAGTTAAAATTTGCTTTCTAACTCGGTACCTGAGTACATCTCGATAACTGAACACATTTTTGAAAATACGAACTCATAAGCATCTACTAATTTTGTAATATATAAACCAAAATCAATCATATTTAAAATTGCTATAAAAAAAGAATATATTTAATATCCATACAATTTGAAGTAGGAGAAGGGAAGGGTAGAACGCGTAAATTTAATGAAAATCACGAGCAATTTGGGAGTTCACACCCCAACAATACTTCGTATATTTAATGCTATTTTTCGAATTTTTTTTTTTAAATAGCCCCAATTTGTGCTTTTTTTTATTTTTATTATTATTATTTTTTTATTTTTCATTTTGAAATAGCATGACGCTACCCGATAGAGTGATATGAACCACAACCCATAAATTTCCATACCTTAAAGTCCAATTACAATGACGAGAGTCAATAAGCTACAATAAACCTTGTATATTTATATTCAAGCTATGGTGAGCTCATCAAAGAAAATTCTAGAACACGTTGTAAACCTTCCTTATATGTTGTGCGATTCAAGAAAGAGATGCATTAAATGCACTATAAGTTGCATTGAATGAACTCAGCTGAATAACCTTGTATATTTATATTCAAGCTATGGTGAGTTCACCATAGCTTGAATATAAAAGACGTTGAAGACCTTCTTTATATGTTGTGCGGTTCAAGAAAGAGATGCATTAAATGCAGCTGAACTTATAGAACTAGTCCAAAGATGACTAATAAACACATTTTATTTATGGTACTATTTAGTTATAGTTTAAATATTTGTTTGCTATATTTAAGATAGTTTTTAACGTAGGAGTTATATTGTAACCTACCGGTTACCATATTCCACCATTAACTAGTCATTTTAATAGGAAGATTATGAGTATTTGTATTTACTAACCAATTTAATTTGGAAGTTATGTGTCACATAAATTAAGGTTGAAAAAAATATATAAAACATTATTTTATTTGATTAGAGACATTACATTTTAGATTTAAAAAAAGAAACAAAATTTCTATATTTTTTTTGGCTGGAGAGTTATTTTCTTTGCAAATTCTTGGGTTTAGAATTTGCATGCTAGAGTATTGATCAAACCTCTTATGGAGTGATTCGAATCACGAATTTAGAAACAAGTTTTCTTTGCTCTTAATCTTGATCACCAAGGTAATCCGTTCCATGGGTTGATTCCATATCATAGAGAGTTTAGTTAGAAGCTTGTTAAAGCTAGAAAATTGATGGTTGTCTAAAGATAGCCTTTGAACGATATGTAGTATTTAGCTACAAAATTAAGATTCAGTTAGAACGGGTAAATAGTTTACTTATTTAGTATATTTTTAAATTGAGCATAAACCACGAGGTTGATGACGGATGCATATTAGAACTATGCTGCTATATAGGAGCATGTATGTATCAATCTGTGGCTCAAGTCCATTGAGAAGTGAGAAATTATATATTGGTAATAGAACATTAAAGGCTTTGTAGACTTTTTCTAGATATATAACAGTCGAGTTTCTTCTATCTCAACTCAAGAACGCCTTGTCACGTCTAAGTAAATGAGGAAGAACATGAAGTAGCAACCTTATGATTTATGCATCTACGAATTTTAAATGGATGTTGTGGGTTGATTTTCGAAAAACCCTGAAGATGGTTGATGTCGAGAGAAAAAAGAAAAACATAACCCAAGCTCGGGTGCTAGGATGTAATGCGTACGAAACTCGGTACAATGCTACTTAGAAAGTGAAAGGGAACTTGACCAAAATTCTTTGGAGTGTTGGTGATGAAATCTATATTAAATTAAAGGGTTAAAAAGATTAAAGGTTGTTACTAAATTTTTATATTTACCTTTTATTTCGTTTTCTACTAAATTTTAAAATTTTTAATTTATCAAATTTTAAAAAACATATTGTTTTTTAATCTAATAATTTTTTAATATATTCTTTTTAGAATTTAATTAAGAATTAAAAAAATTTCTAAAAAAATGAGAAAAGCTATTTAGAAAATTTGAATGCTTATCAAATTAGCCCAAAACTTTCAATTTTAGATTTAAGATCTTACGAGAGACAAAATTTAATTTTATATTCAATAGATCCGTCAATAATTTATTTATTAACTAGACACAAAATTATAAATTTTTAGACGTTAAAGGCTAAATTAATAATACAATTTTGCATCTTACAAATACTCTTAAATTTTCAAAAGATTTAATTGTACCCTCAAAATTTAGAAAATAGATAGAAAACTATTAAAACTTTGTTTTTAAAAAATATCTTTAAATTAAAAAAAATATATATATATATATATATATCATTTATCTTTAAAAAAAATGTTTCAAAAATATTATTAAGCATAAATTTTTTAAAAACTTCAAAATACTTTGACCGTTAGTATCATGTTGTGAAAATATCACTTTCGAAAGTAACATTGAAAAAGTTTGGAGATGATTTTTGAAGTATAAATAGATAATTTCATTTATATAGCAACCTAAAAACTTTTTTAAATATTTTTTTTATAAAAAATAAAAAGTGTTAATATTATTTTAAAATTTTAATATGTATTTCTTTACTATAATTTATTTATTTATTTTTTTAAGTTCAATATTAATAAAACAATAAAAAATATGAACGTTTTCGAGTGTAAGAACAGTTTTTTAATTTTTTAATTTTAAATTTAAGTGTATTATTGAAACTTTTAAAAATTTAAAAATATTTATTTATACAAAGTATAGAGTTTAGACGTATTTTTATTAATTTAGCAAATGTTTTGGTCGTCTCATGGATTTGGAGATTTGGAGATTATAGCCACGAGGGCGCCCAATACGACAATAGCCCAGTGACCATTTTGGCTCGCGCAACCAAAAAATTAAAGCATCCCCAAGAACTTGGCTTAGGAGAATCAAATATAGAAAACTCAATACAAAAACGAGTAGGATGCTTCGACTCAGCCCGACCACACGCAATGAAAATATTTTATTGAAACGTTCGAAGGAATGAAAAATTCTCAAGAATAATTAGATTAAGTTTGAAGGTTGTAGGGACGTTGTCGATGATTGATAAAATGTTATTCCAACTTAGGGGTTCGATATTTTCAAGAACATGGGGGTTAATTGTTTGAGAAGTCTTGTTAAGTGAAACAACTGAAAGATGAACGATTCTATCAAAAGGACAATCGATAGAAAGGTGATGGAGATTGGAGATCTGGAAGCGATCCCTCCTTTCCTCTAATGACTAGACTAAATGTCGGAGATTCAAAAGAGATCTTGATTTTCTTTTAGATCGAGAGAGATTTTAAATTTGATTAATGTATTTGCAATTTTATATTAAACCTGATATAAGAATTTTAAGATTATTCTTGTAATGTGTTCAAGTAATAGCTATAAAAAAAAAAAAAAAAAAAAAAAAAAAAAAAAAAAAAAAAAAAAAAAAAAAAAAAAAAAAAAAAAAAAAA